>NC_056747.1:868829616-868883821 GCF_019279795.1 Protopterus annectens
CTGATTTTTCCCCAAGTTTTTTCCCTGTTTAGTACCAACCGCCCAGCCTTAGCTTTGGAATTCAACGCAAGTGTGATGACTGCAGCATTGTAACACAGTGAACATAGTACAGTTTTGTACCTACCATAAATGTAGATGTTCGAGTGTTCACACTGCTGCAGTCCAGGTTACCCTCCCACCTTCCCTCTCTTTTACCTGGGTTTTATCTATAGCTCCCTGTTTATACAATCTCGAAGATGTATTTCTATATGGTGTATTTGGTTACAGCTGTAGCTATTGTTCTCTACTTATGTAATTTACTTAGGATTATGTATTGCCTTCCTATTTGGGGGCACCTGACATCTGGGGCAAGAAAAACTGAAGAAAATGGCGTCAGCTGCCTCTTTTATACCCCTGTCACACTGACGTCAGGGAAGAAGCGACAGCAACCCACTCCGGACCAAGACTTTAGAACTCGGGCCGACTGCGGGACCGCCTGATGGCAGATAACCCAAGTGTGATGACTGCAGCAGTGTGAACACTCGAACATCTACATTTATGGTAGGTACAAAACTTTACTTTGCTGACCCTGAAACTATTTCTCAGGGACCCAAAGGGATTAAGGCCTCATCAGCAAAAAACCCAGTTACCTCTGACAGAGATTCCAGAGCATTAGACAGATGGAGAAAGAAAGTATGTACGTCTGCAACTTTAGCAATGAGAGCCTTAAATTGCCAGTTTCACATGCTAAAATATCAGCAATTTTTGATGTCTCAGTTGAAACAAAAGATGCTTCCAGATTCAGATCCTCCTAATTTTAAGGAAATGCAGGATTTATTGCATGCAGCTGAACAAGTGGAAAAACATACTTTGCAATGTGGTTTTGATTCCTTAGAGGCGTCCTGTAGAGCAGCAGTTACAGGCTCTGTCATTAGAAGACATGCTTGGTTAAAAGAACATACGTTACCAGATCATGTTAAGGCAAAATTATTGGATGCACCTTTGCAGCGGGATGTGTTGTTTGGAGTTAAGGCAGAGGAGGTATTAAAGAAGATGGAGGATAAGGCAAAATCTGTGCAAACGGTGAAGGATTTCTTACAGGTTCAGCCTCCTCGTTTTAGCAGAAATTGGCCAACAAAGAATTGGTCCTTTCCAGTGACAGACAGACCTCAAAGGGGCAGATACAGACGTCCAAGAGGTAGAGGTCAAGCACAAGGTCCTTACAGGCCTCGACAATGGGGTACACCAGGCCAGAAAGAAGGGGAAGACAGGCCCCAACCATATAAAAAGCAGCCTCAATGACTTCCCACTACAGCTGCCAAACAGCTCTCTCTTGGCAGCCCCCTTAGGAGGAAACTGGCACATGTCCTTCATGGATGCATCTGCAGTCATAACAACTGGGTTGTCCTGTCGTCAGGCAGCCCTTCAGTCGGCCGGATTCCAAAGTCCGGGTCCGCTCGCTGATGTCGCACTTCACCCGACGTCATCTCTGTTGGTCTTCGGGTATAAAGGCACCAGCCGACGCCATTTTCCTCAGTCTTTCTTGCAGCGTGGCAAGCAGAAGCTGTTCAAGTGCGGTCGGTCGGATCCAGAGATTACTTCTACCGAATACTTCAAGACTTCTAAAGCTAAGTACCCGTTGGGGACTCTTTCTTGCCTCAGCCGATGTCAGAAAAAGTTAATAATTGTTTAACCTGTGGGAAACAAATACCTCATAAAGATTTCCACTCTTATTGTCTGCCTTGTTTAGGCCCAGCCCACGACGTAGCAGCCTGTTCGCCTGTGCTTCTTTCAACCGACGAGCGCTTAGGGCGTCGGTCGGAGTTGCTGAACAGTTTTGGTTCTGATTTTGCGTACATTATGCCGCCGGATCCTCCGACTACCCAATCTGCCAAAAGCGCCAAAGATAAAGACCGACACTCGCGGTCCGCGGTTTCGGCTGAAACCATGGTTAAGCAAACCGCGAGTGTCTCGGTTTCGGCAAACCAATCCAGAGGAGGTGCCTACAGAGGACGACAGTGGCAAGGTAACAACAGAGGCACAGACACAACCACTGCCACTACATCAACAAAACCACAGTGACTTAATCCTAAATCCGCCTACCAGGGAACAAATAGCAGCTCCTCTAGGCGGAAAGTTAACCTTATTTTCAAAAAACTGGCACTATATAACAAAAGACAAGTGGATTTTACAAACCATAGATCAAGGATACCGGTTCCACTTCCACACTTTACCAATCAAAGAGGAATGCCAAATCTACCTCCAAATCAAAAACAGAGGCTCTACAACAGATAATGCAGTTAGCAAACATGAGAGCTGTGGAAAAAGTGCCAACTGCAGAGCAAGGAAAGGGTTCTACTCAAGACTATTCCTAGTTCCAAGAAAGGAAAAAGTTGGAGACCAATTCTACCTGTCCGCCTTAAATACATACATCATTGTCCCAAAATTCAAAATGCTGACCCTACAGCAACTTCTTCCCATGCTGGGCAAGGAGTGTTGGCTGGTAACTCTAGATCTCAAGGAGGCATACCTGCACGTCCCCATTCGACCAATCTGCAGAAGATACCTCAGATTTCTTGCAGGATCAGAGCACTATCAATTCTCAGCATTGCCCTTTGGCTTATCTACTGCCCAGAGTATTCACAAAATGCCTGGCATCAGTAATTGCCCATTGCAGACTACAGGGAATACAAATTTACCCATACCTGGACGACTGCCTGCTACAAGGGGACAACAAAAGCAAGCTGACAACAGATTTACAAAGGGTCATTTACTTGCTACAAGCACTGGGATACACAGTCAATCTACAAGAGTCAAGGCTGATACCATCCCAAACAAGGACATTCTTGGGCTGAATTGGACACAGTAAAACAAATGGCATTCCTAACTGCAGAAAACAAAAGAACTCCTCTTTACTTCTTGGCACTAACAAAGCTGAACAAGTTAACAGCAAGAAAAGTACTGCAGGCCTTGGGCTTCATGGCATCATGCATAATCCTGGTCCCACTTGCCAGACTACATATGAGAAAACTACAGTGGTACCTAAAGAATTTATGGTCCCAACACAGTCACAGCCTAGAAACAGAACTCCCACTAATTCCATGCTTAAAACAGGAGTTCCTATGGTGGGCTCAGGCATGCCAGACAAACCCAGGCCTACCCTTCTGCAGATGTCAAGCAAGCCAGACCATCACAACAGACGCTTCAGACCTAGGATGGGGGGCCCACATGCTGGACAAATGCGTGCAAGGATTGTGGACACAGGATCAACTTTACCTGCACATCAACCTAAAAGAAATGCTGGCAGTAAAACTGGCAATCCAAAGGTTCAGACCATTTCTCAAAGAGGGCCAGTTGATGATAAGGACAGACAACACCACAGTCATGCGGTACATCAACAAGCAGGGAGGCACTCATTCATACCCCCTATGCAGAATGACTTTGGAGCTGTGGAACCTGGCACTCAGCTACAACATCCAGTTACAGGCAATTTTTGTACCGAAAAGAAAATATTCTAGCAGACATATTAAGCAGAACCACATCGGATGCCCGAATGGAAACTGCACCCGGACATTTTCAAGACCATCTAAAAGAAATGGGGAATGCCTCAGATAGATCTATTTGCATCACCTCTCAATCACCAGCTCAAAAATTCTGCACAAGGACATTACACCCACTAGCATGGAAAGTGGATTCTCTCCTTCAGCTGGAAAGGCCTGACAGCATATGCATTCCCACCTCTTCCCTTGATACACAAAGTATTACTAAAAATCAAGGAAGAACGTCCAAGGATAATCCTGATAGCTCCAAACTGGCCAAGACAACACTGGTACCCACTGCTGAGGAGCATGTCTCAGAACAATATGTGGCCAATACCCTGATGCCTTTGATGCTAACTCAGAACAACTACAGCATCATACACCCAAACCTAAAAGCGTTGCAACTGACTGCATGGAACATCACATAGCAACAGCTAACCCAGAATTTTTCCAAAAGTTAAAGACATTATTCTTGAAACGCAGACCTTCAACAAGAAGGAACTATGCTGGAAAATGGAAAAGGTTTGTCATTTGGAGTACTGAAAGAGGAAAAGATGTGTCAAACATAGATATGCCTAACATTCTAGAGTATCTGGCGAACTTCTTCATTCAGGCTTGTCCTACTCCTCCATCAAGATACATGCATCAGCTATTTCAGCAGAATACAGCTTTGATCCACCTGTTTTTAGCACCCTTTGCTCAGGCAGTTCCTCAGAGGAATCAAGAATGTAAAACCTCCAAGGAAACCACCTTTGCCAGCTTGGGACTTAAACTTTGTGCTAGAAAAGTTGACACTATCACCCTTTGAACCAGCAGCAACAGCAGACCTACAACACCTGTCATGGAAAACTGCTTTCCTACTGGCAATTACTTCAGCAAGGAGGGTTTCAGAGCTACAGGCCTTAATGGCAGTGCAACCCTTCCTAATCTTCCACCAAGATAGAGTGTCCATGAGGACTAATCCTACATTTATGCCTAAGGTGGTATCCAGAGTGTCTTTAAACCAGGCAATCCACCTACCTACCTTCTTTCCCAACCCACAAAACAGAGGGAAAGAATACTGCATACCTTGGATGTACATAGACAGCTACGCTACTACTTGGACAGAACAAAAATAGCAGAAAGACTGACCAACTTTTGTAGCCTATGCAACAGGAAGGGAAGGAAAAGCTATTTCCAAACAGACAATCTCCAAATGGATAGGAAATTGCATACGATTCTGTTACTCCTTCCATGGAAAACCAATTCCACAGAACATAAGACCTCATTCTACAAGGGCAACAGCCACTACCACAGCCTTCTTAAGAGTGGCAACCAAAGACATTATTAGAGGCTACTTGGACCTCCGTGCATACATTTGCCAAGCATTATAACTTACCTCTATATTCCAGATCCCGAGTAGGGTTTGCTACTGCTGTACTGCAAGGGATCCTAAACACACCATAATCTAGTTTTATCCTCCTCCCCTAGTTGGCTATGGTATTCTACCCAGTTGTTATGACTGCAGATGCATCCATGAAGGACATAGTACAGTTTTGTACCTACCATAAATGTAGATGTCCGAACTGGATAGCATCTGCAGTCAGGATTACCCTCCCTCCTTCCCCTCTGTGGTACTCCTAGGGTATTTTACCCTCCTAATAGCTAGCTGGTGGGGGGGAGTCTTTTATGGTGTATTTGTTTGTATATATGTACATACATGCTTATTTTTGTTTACCTCTATCTTTTGGAAACATTGGCATCTATCCAAATTTTAGCCTCCAAGAGGGCTACTGGCATCTGGGGCAAGAAACACTGAGGAAAATGGCGTCGGCTGATGCCTTTATACCCGAAGACCAACAGAGATGACGTCGGGTGAAGTGCGACATCAGCCGAAGCCGGACCCGGACTTTGGAATCCGGCCGACTGAAGGGCTGCCTGACGACAGGACAACCCAGTTGTTATGACTGCAGATGCTATCCAGTTCGGACATCTACATTTATGGTAAGTACAAAACTGTACTTTTTCTATCACAATTGGCATTGCATCACCAAAGACAAATGGGTTCTCAACATTGTATCTCAAGGTTACAGGTTCCACTTTCACACTCTGCCAAGGTTAAAAGTAATGCCAAATCTGCCACCAAATCAATGGGCAGAGGCTCAAGAACAAATTACAGCACTCATGGACATGAGAGCTATTCAAAAGGTACCACCACAGGAGCAAGGACAAGGATTTTACTCAAGACTCTTTCTGGTTCCCAGAAAGGACAAAGCATGGAGACCCATTCTGTATCTTTCTTCTCTAAACACTTACCTGGATGTTCCGAAATTCAAAATGTTGACACTACAGCAGCTTCTTCCCATGCTGGGCAAGAAAGCTTGGCTCGTGACTTTGGACCTCAAGGAGGCATACCTGCATGTCCCTATCAGAAAAAAACTGCAGAAGATACCTCAGATTCATAGCTGGTTCAATGCACTATCAATTCTCTGCACTGCCCATTGGCTTATCTACTGCGCCCAGGGTCTTCACAAAGTGCCTGGCACCAGTAATTGCATTTTGCAGACAAAAAGGAATTCAAATTTATCCGTACCTGGACGACTGCCTGATTCAAGCAGAGAGCAAGAACATTCTTCTAAAGCATCTGGTGATGTTCTTCATCTCACATTGCTGCAGTCATAACCTGTGGGTAGTCCGCTGTCCTCGGTCGGCCCGAATACCAAAGTGTTAGGCTGGCGTCGGTCATGGTCGCTCAGATCTGACGTCAGTACGCCGTGGTACTAAAGCGCATGACCGACGCCATATCCTCAGTCTTTCTTGCCGCATGGTCCGAATCAGAAGCAGCGTTTTGCAAGTGCCGTTCAGCGTCCTGAAATTTTCGTATTCTGAGTTTCAGACCGAAGACCAAGTTGGGCTAAGTACCCCGTTGGGGAATATTTTTGTTTTTCTTGCCTCAGTTAAATCCGGATGTCAGAAAAAGTGAATAATTGTATTTCTTGTGGGAAACAGATACCTCATAGATATTACCACTCTCTTTGTATTCCTTGCTTGGGGCCTGAGCACGACGTAGTCGGGTGTCGCTTTTGTGCTAGATTTAATAAGCACCATTAAGCGCAGGTTAGATTGTGCTAGGCTTGTCTTCGGTAAGCAGTGTAATTGCAATATGCCGTCGGATCCTCCGCCCGCTACCGCTAAGAAGCGTAAGGAAAAATCGTTAAAGTCCAAGCAGGATGAGTCGTCCGTTACGGGCGCCGGTTCTTTAGAAACTACGGTGAAATCTGTGGATCCAGCCGAGGTTTCAGCTGAGTCTCAGGGGGGAGCCTTTAGTTTTGCAGGATGTGGCCTCTCAGGAGTCGGGTCAGGCTGAGGGGGCCTCTCAGGTTTCTGTAGTCCCTCCTTTACATAAGGTGGTTAGGCCTTCTACTTCTGTCTCTAAGGTACCTTCCAAGGTCAGGCCTGGTTTGTCTTCCTCTGGCGTCAGCCCTAGTTCTGCAGGTTCTGTACCTAAAAAGCATATGCTGAAAATGGCAGAAGATTTAATTACCTTAATCAGGGGTTCTTTGCCCCCTCCAGATAAGAGGTCTAGGGTAGAGCCAGAGGTGGAAGGATTGGAGCATTCTTCAGATTACTCGGAGTCTTCGGCTGAAGACATTCAGGATTTTCCTCCTTATTCTGATTCAGATGCAGAGGATTCTAGTCCTTCTGCTACCAACCCCCCCCCCCCCCCAGAGGATTTTTCTTATTCTGAAACCCTGCATTCCATGAGAGAGCATTTTAAGTGGGAAGGTCAGGATTTCTCAGATTCTAGAAAGAGACTTAGGGAATTTTTATTTTTACCACAGCATAGGCCCTTGGCTATACCCCCTGTTTTGGATGTTGTTCAGGATGTTTTCTCTGAAGCTTCCCTTAATCCTGATTCTTTGCCTCCTGCCCCGGTCAAGCCAGACAGGTATTACAGAGTGCCTGAGGCTCATAAATATTTGTATAAAAGCCCGAGAGCTGACCCAGAAACTATTAGCCAGGGACCCAAGGGTGTCAGGGCTTCTGTTGTAAAGAATCCAGTTCCTATGGATAAAGATTCTAGAGCTTTGGATAGGTGGGGTAAAAAAGTGTATACCTCTTCCACTCTAGCAATGAGGGCTTTGAATTGCCAGTTTCATATGCTGAAGTACCAGAACTTTCTCCTGAGTCAGTTGAAATCTAAGGTAGATGCTTTGGCAGAGGGCATTGAGTGTAAGGAATTGCAGGATTTAGTTCATGCCTCTGATCAGGTGGGTAAGCATTCTTTGCAGTGTGGTTTTGATGCTCTTCAGGCCTCTTCCAGGGTGGCTGCCACTGGATCAGTTATTCGTAGGCATGCCTGGCTTAAGGATCAGAATTTGTCAGAGCATGTTAAAGCTTGAATTTTGGATGCTCCCCTTCAGTCTGAAGTTCTGTTTGGTTCTCCTATGGAGTCAGTTTTGAAGAAAATGGAAGACAAAGCTAAGTCTATGCAAACAGTTAAGGATTTTTACAGGTGCAGCCCCTAAGTTTAGCAGAAATTGGCCTACTAAGGGATGGGCTTATCCTTCTTCTGATTTACAGTCTAGGGGCAGATCTAGACGTGGTAGGGGCAGAGCTCATGCTCAAGGTTCTTTCCGGCCTAGGGCGGAGTTCCCCTGCACAATCTTCAGGTGAGGGCAGGGGTCAGCCTTTTCGTAAACAGACCCAATGACCTGTATCTCCAGCTGCCAGATCCATCCTGTCTGGCAGCTCCTCTGGGAGGAAAGTTGGCACATTTCAGGAAAAATTGGCCTTTAGTCACTCAGGACAAATGGGTGTTGGACATTATAGATCGAGGCTACAAGTTTTATTTTCACACCTTGCCTCCTTTCAAAGGCATGCCAGACGTTCCTTCTCAGCAAAAGGTGGAGGCTCACAAACAGATTTCTTTACTTCACAAAATGGGGGCTATCCAGGGGGTCCCTCCGTCAGAAGTAGGGCTAGGATTTTATTCTCGCCTGTTTCTTGTACCAAAGAAAGGAAACACTTGGAGGCCAATTCTGGATTTGTCTATTCTCAACACATACCTGGACATTCCAAAATTCAAGATGTTAACTTTGCAACAACTTCTGCCTCTATTAGGCAAAGATCACTGGATGGTAACTCTGGATCTCAAAGAGGCTTATCTTCACATTCCTATCAGGCCCAGCTGCAGGAGGTTCCTGCGTTTTGGCTGGGACTTTACATTATCAGTTCTCTGCATTGCCCTTTGGCTTATCTACTGCGCCCAGGGTGTTCACAAAGGTCCTGGCACCGTGATAGCCTTCTTAAGGTTAAGCGGAATACAAATCTATCCTTATTTGGACGATTGCCTGATTCTGGCTCAAGACAAAGTCGAGTTACTTCACCATCTACAGTATGTTATGGCAGTGTTAAGGTGCCTAGGGTATTCTGTGAACGAAACAAAGTCCAGTCTAGTACCCTCTCAGGACATGTGCTTTCTGGGTGTGAGACTGAATACAGCTTCTCAGATGGCATTTTGACCCCGGACAAACAAAGAAATCTTACCCTTTACTTCCAACAATTGTCTCTACGGTCCAGGCTGACTGCAAGGACAGTCCTTCAAGCCTTGGGGTTCATGGCATCTTGTATTCTGGTGCTTCCCAATGCCAAACTGCATATGAGGAAGCTACAATGGTATCTCAAAAGACTATGGACTCAACACTGCCACGATTTGGACACTGTCATTCAGATGATACCTTGCATCCAAAGGGAATTTTTGTGGTGGGCTCAGGAATGTCACCTAAACAAGGGACTCTCTGTGACCCGACCAGAGGCGAGTCAGATCTTAACGACAGATGCCTCAGACATGGCCTGGGGAGCACACTTCAATGGAAAATGGGTTCAAGACACGTGGCCTGCCAGACTACAACATTTGCATATCAACATGAAGGAGATGTTAGCAGTCCAATTTGCATTGATGGCTTTCAAGGATTTACTTCACCCAGGACAAGTGTTGATTCAGACAGACAACACAACAGTCATGTGGTACATCAACAAGCAGGGGGGTACCCATTGCTACCCTCTTTGCAGACAAGCTATGATTTTGTGGGAGACTGCTCTCAGTTTGCACCTCACCCTTCAGGCAAGGTTTCTGCCAGGAGCACAGAACTCCTTAGCAGATGTTTTGAGCAGACAGATGGTGGATCCCCACTAGTGGAAATTGGATCCTCATGTCTTTCAACAGTTGACGGTGGCATGGGGGACTCCAGACATAGATCTGTTCGCTTCTCCACTGAATTACCAACTGTCAAAGTTTTGCACAAAGCTGTTTCACCCAAAAGCTTGGAAAGTGGATGCTCTATCATTCAGTTGGAACAACCTTCACGTTTATGCCTTTCCCCCTCTGCCTCTCCTTCCCAAGGTGCTCCTAAAGGTCAGGCAGGACAAGCCTTGCATGATTCTGATAGCTCCAGATTGGCCACGGCAGCACTGGTACCCTCTGCTGAGGACTTTAGTGCGGAGCCTCCTTGGCCTTTGCCATTAATTCCACACCTTTTGTCCCAGGCAAGCAATCATTTCCAATGTCAGGATTCAGTCCCTGCATCTGACAGCCTGGCGTATTCTGTTTTAGACCCTGGGGGGTCGCAGCTTCCTCAGCAAGTTTTGAATGTCATTTTGGAGGCCAGACGGCCTAGTACAAGGAAAGTTTATGCTGATAAATGGAGGAGATTTTTTCTTTGGAGCAAAACAAAGAGCTTTGATGTTTCAGTGCCTAATTTGAGTGTTTCACTTCAGTGTCTTACAGAATTATTAGACAAGGGTTTGTCTTTCTCCTCTGTAAAAGTTCATGCTGCAGCCATTTCTGCTCACTATGACTGTGACCCACCATTATTCTCTCACCCGTTGTTCAAGCAATTTCTTAGAGGGGCAAAGAACATTAAGACCCCCACGTAGAGCTCCTACTCCTTCCTGGGATCTCAATTTTGTGTTGGAAAAGCTCACTTTACCTCCTTTTGAACCTGCAGCTACTTCAGAGTTGAAGTTTTTGTCTTGGAAGACTGCTTTTTTGTTGGTCATTACGTCTGCTAGAAGGGTATCTGAATTACAGGCTCTAATGGCAGTTGAACCCTTCCTGATATTTCATAAGGATAGGGTCTCACTACGTACTAATCCTACTTTTATGCCTAAAGTTGTTTCTAATGTGGCCTTAAACCAATCTATTCATCTGCCTACATTTTATGCTGATCCCCAAAATAAGGGGGAGAAAATTTTGCATTCTTTGGACATTCACAGGCAGTTACGTTATTATTTGAGCAGAACTAAAGGGTTCAGGCAGTCCCAACAGTTATTAATTTCTTTTGCCTTGGGATCTCAAGGAAAACCTGAACTATTTCTAAGTGGATTGGGCATTGCATTGCTTTCTGTTATTCTCATCATGGTAAGGAGGTTCCGGCTGAAATCAGACCTCATTCCACTAGGGCTACTGCCACTTCTACTGCTTTTTTAAGGGGAGTAGCTACTAAAGATATTTTGGAGGCAGCTACCTGGAGTTCAGTGCACACTTTTTCTAAACATTACCCTAAACATTACCATCTTCCTCTTTATTCCAAATCTAGGGCTGGGTTTGCCACTGCAGTTTTACAGGGCATGTTAGCAGCTCCTAATACTATCTGATTTTACCAACCTCCCTTTACCTTTGCTTTGGGATTCTACCCACAGGTTATGACTGCAGCAATGTGAGATGAAGAACATAGTACAGTTTTGTACCTACCATAAATGTAGATGTTCGAAGATCCACATTGCTGCAGTCTTACCCTCCCTCCTTCCCCTCTGTAGTTTGGGGTGGCTGTGTGGTTTGTGGTGTATCTATTGTTGCTATTTTGGTGATTGGGTATTTTTCTATTTTTGGCTATGGCCTTTCTTTTTAAGGCCTTCTGACATCTGGGGCAAGAAAGACTGAGGATATGGCGTTGGTCATGCTCTTTAGTACCACGGCGTACTGACGTCAGATCTGAGCGACCATGACCGACGCCAGCCTAACACTTTGGTATTCGGGCCGACCGAGGACAGCGGACTACCCACAGGTTATGACTGCAGCAATGTGGATCTTCGAACATCTACATTTATGGTAGGTACAAAACTGTACTTTTCGTAAAAAAGTTAAGTTGCCTGGGTACACAGTAAACGAAAAGAAATCAGAACTAGTGCTCTCACAAGAGATATAATATTCCTGGGTGCCAGCTTGAACACAACAGCCCAGATGGCTTATCTCACGCCAGACAAGCAAGGACAACTGACTCAATACTTTCAATTGATGGCAACAAAGACCCAACTCCCTGCAAGAAAATTGCTGCAGGCCTTGGGCTACATGGCATCTTACATACTACTAATTTCATATGCCAGACTGCATATGAGGAAACTACAATGGTACCTAAATAGTGTATGGTCTCAACACTGTTAAAGTTTGGAAACTGTTATACCACTAATTCCTTGCCTTCAACAGGAGTTTCGATGGTGGGCTCAAGCTTGTCACCTCAACAAGGAACAGCCTTTTACTCAACCCACAGCCAGGCAAACACTTACAACAGGTGCATCGGATTACGCCCGGGGAGCACACATGGCAGGAAAATGTATTCAGGGCGCGTGGCCCGCAGAGCAAAGGCATCTTCACATCAATCAAAAAGAGATGCTAGCTGTACAAAATGCACTTATAGCTTTCAAGGACTTGCTGCATCCAGGACAACTACTACTAAAGACAGACAACACCACCGTTATGTGGTACATAAACAAGCAAGGGGGCACACACTCCTACCCCCTGTGCAGACGAGCCATGACCTTGTGGAACACAGCTCTAGACTACCAAGTTCATCTGCAAGCACAATTCCTGCCAGGAAAGAAAAACACACTGGCAGACAACCTAAGCAGAAACATCATGGATCCCCACGAATGGGAATTGAATCCACAAATATTCAGAATGATAACACAAAAATGGTGGAGTCCGGACATAGATCTGTTTGCATCCTCAATGAACTGCCAGCTACAGAAATTCTGCACAACGAGTTACCATCCACAAGCATGGAAAGTGGATGCCCTCTCATTTGGCTGGAAAAACCTGCAAGTATACGCTTTTCCACCTTTACCTCTCCTTCCAAAGGTACTCATAAAAGCCAGGCAAGAAGAGCCAAAGTTGATCCTGATTGCACCAGACTGGCCACGCCAGCACTGGTACCCAATCTTAAAGAACTTAGCACAAGAACCACCCTGGATTTTGCCTCAAATCCCACATTTGCTGACACAGCACTACAATCAGATACTTCACAGCCAGCTAAAGACCTTAAACCTAGCTGCATGGAAAATTCCTTAGTCAAGCAAGCAATGCCTCTCTCCAAAGCTGTTATGGATGTCATTCTGGAGGCCAGAAGGCCTAGCACCAGGAAATCCTATTCGGATAAATGGAAGAGATTCTGTGCCTGGAACCAGGCTCACAGCCTTGACCCTCTTGTCCCAAACATTCCTCAGATACTTCAATATTTAACTGAGATGCTGGACAAGAGCCTCTCCTTCTCATCTATCAAGATCCAAGCCTCTGCCATTTATGCTCATTGCAACACGGATCCACCAGTTTTCTCTAATCCTTTGCTCAAACAGTACCTCATAGGGGCTAAAAACATAAGACCGCCCCGTAGAGCACCTACTCCAACTTGGGACCTCAATTTTGTTTTGAAAAAATTAACTTTACCTCCATTTGAGCCAGCTAACACAGCAGAATTAAAATATATCTCTTGGAAAACTGCTCTGCTACTGGCAATAACATCAGCACGAAGAGTTTCAGAATTACAGGCACTAATGACAGTGGAACCTTTCCTCATTTTCCACCAGGACATGGTGTCTTTAAAAACTAACCTTACGTTTATGCCAAAGGTGGTATCAAGTGTGACTCTTAACCAAACTATTCATTTGCCAACTTTTATCCAAAACCACAGAACAAAGGGGAGAGACTACTACATTCTTTGGACATTCACAGACAGTTACGCTTCTACTTGGACAAAACCAAAGCTTTCAGAAAATCTGAGCAATTATTGGTAGCATATGCTGCAGGAGCACAGGGAAAGGCCATTTCAAAACAGACTATTTCAAAATGGATAGGACATTGTATACATTTCTGCTGTACACACCATGGGAAACCTGTAACCTAACAGCATTAGATCTCACTCCACCAGGGCAACAGCCACTTCAACTGCCTACCTCAGAGGAGTACCTACCAAGGATATTTTGGAAGCAGCAACATGGAGTTCTGTGCATACCTTCAGCAAGCATTACCATTTGCCTTTATACTCCAAATCCAGAGCTGGCTTCGCCACTGCTGTGCTGCAGGGCCTTATAGCCACCCATAATACCTTATAGATCCAGCCACCCTACCTCAGCTTTGGGATTCCACGCAAGTGTAATGACTGCAGCAGTGTAACACGATGAACATAGTACAGTTTTGTACCTACCATAAATGTAGATGTTCGAGTGTAAACACTGCTGCAGTCCAGGTTACCCTCCCTCCTTCCCCTCTTATTTTCTGGTACATACCTAGGTCTTCTATCCTTTTCTACCTATGGGGAGTATTTGCTGGTAACTGAAAATTGTTGTTTGCTTTTCTTTTGTTTACTTTACTAGCAATTTGAATTGCCTACCTGTTAAGGGGCACCTGACATCTGGGGCAAGAAAAACTGAAGAAAATGGTGTCGGCTGCATCTTGTATACCCCCTGTCGCACTAACGTCAGGGAGGAGGCGGCAGCAACCGACGCCGGACCAAGACTTTGGAACTCAGGCCGACTGGGGAACCGCCTGACGGCAGGATAACCCAAGTGTAATGACTGCAGCAGTGTTTACACTCGAACATCTACATTTATGGTAGATACAAAACTGTACTTTCCCAGGTGTCAGCTCTACCACTATTGATCCTAACCTGCTTGACACAGAGTGAACCATGATTAGAACTTGTGCACACACCGACTCGGTTGGTTCTGTCATAGACTTATTTTATTGCTTTAGGAACTCTGTGTGGCTCACCTAGAGCTGGTCAGAAAATCCAGCTGTTTACCCAGCAGGCTGGAGGTCCTGAAGCAGACATTTTACCTCACTAGACTGACCGTGTTTAATCTTTTTTAAGGCCTCCTTCAGCAGTAGCAACAATTTTTCAGTTTGTTTTGTTCCCTCATTGTTAGCCTTATTGGTTTCACCGCACAGGACAATTAAAACTGATTTCTGATACCAAAGTACTAAGGTTTCTTCCCATGCTTCAGAAGAGATGCATGAATTTTTTGTCTGCATTTATGGGTCAAAACATGACTTCTGAGAATTCCTCCACAGTTAAGAAAGGAGCCATCTTCCTACTTTTGACTATCCAATGTTTGGGGAAATCCTTCAGCCCATGCAGGTGAAAGGGGGCTGATTCCAGAATGCACTTTCCTACTTCCACCAGCACTTGCAGGAGGTATGCAGAGTCTTGAGCCAAACTGCTGAAGTGATGCCTAAGAAAGTGAGTTTTATGATGATCTTCATTATTTGCTGTGACAGTGCTGACTGTTGGGATTGCTACTTGCAGAAGACAGCCAGACACTCATTTTCAGAGCTCTTCCTTTTCCTTCTATTCCTGGCAGTCTCCCTCCTGATTTCATTGATATGAAGAGATATCAGTCTGTGAAAATTTCATATCTTTCGTCCCACGTATCTGTAACAGTCTTGTATCCCTTGTTGCATCTTCAGTCAGTAGGGTCAGCCTGGATCCAGAGTTTTTTAGATGTAGTCCTCCTTTAAAAAGTATCCTTATCTGTTATTGTACTTTTTTTTTCCTGTGTTATTTTAGATGCCATGTACCTAGTAAATAATTGTCTTAAGTGCAGGAAGCAGTTACTGAACAGACATTTCCATAATGTCTTTTTTTTTTTTTGCCTGAATCCAGAGCACAGCACACCCATTTTTCTCTAGTACACCTTCTTTAAACAAAAGACAATCTAGTGCAAGGCAGAATCTCTCCAAGAATAATCACTGAAGAGGATACATGCCTGGTCCCAGTCTCTGGTCCCAGTCTGCTATGGCATCTGCCGGCTCTTCTTCTGACTACCTGCAGAGGAAGTAGAAGTCTTTGGAGATGCCTCTGAATAAGAAGAGATTACAGGAAGTGGAAGAGACTTGCCTCCTCTGAGTCTAAAACCCCACTTCCCCTTAGCTTGAAGACATTGGAAGCTTTGAAGTACCTTAAGAGCATCCCCTCCTTAAGAGATGTCTGTTTCTGCTGAGGCCTGTTGTGCAGTCCCACCTGATGCTGTTCTGCCTGTTGCCATCGTATCATAGAATCATAGCCTATTACTATGCTAGCGCCTCGTAGGTCATTTCAAACCTAGCCGTTTCATCCCTTTGTAATACCATAGAAATGCTAGTCAATACCCAAGATTTCATTTAGTAATATCTGCCCATGTCTAGGAGGGTTGTGGGCACTATTCCTGGTAAGCATTTACGGTGCCCCGTCCACTTGTCCAGGTTCTTCTTGAACAGTGTCATAGAGGTGCTCTGTTTCACATGAATTGGTAGCCTATTCCAAAGACACATCAGTCACTGGGAGATAAATCTGTCCCTCCAGCATGTCCGATTTAAGTTGCAGGCCATATTTAGGTCCCTGGAGCAAGTAGCCCTAGTCCCGCCCATTTGATTTATGGATATGCAGCAAGTCATTAGGTTTCGGTCTTGGATTGATCTGTAGGCCAGGCATAAGTCTCCCGTAAGAAGTCTATTTAGTACAGAGTATAGTGACAGGGACTTTAGTCAATCTGTGTAAGGCATGTGCTTGAGCCCCTTGAACTTTTTTGTTAGAAACTTCTGAGATCTCTCCAGTTGCTGCAGGTACTTTGTACAGTGCATGCCGAATTAGGCTTTATACTTCATTATGGGCTGGATTAGTGCCGAGTATAGAGGGGTTATAACCTCTTTTGCTGTTGAGGTGATGCATTTGCTAATCCAGTGTACTATGTAGAAAGCCTTCCTTACTACCGTAGACAAATGGTAGTCGAAGTTAAGGTCATAGTCCACTTGTGATCCCAGGTCCCTTACCACTTCGTGGGGATTTAGGGTGTTTGTTGATTTGATAGTGTGAAGTGACATTATTTGTGCTGAAGGGAATGATGATGTATTTCTTTGCATTCAGTTTGACACCATGACTAAGTCACCAGTCACTGGTGTGTGCAAGACCCTCCTGGAGTATACTGGCATCATTTGGGGATTCAGTAATTGAATCCAGTTTGTGGTTGTCTGCAAACCTGGTCAGCCACAACCCCTTAATTTTGACCTGAACATCTGAGAAGTATATACCAAACAGTAGTGGACCAGCACTGACCCCTGTGGCACCCCACTGTTAACGGGTCTGCTGGTTGATGTGTAGTTACCCACTTTGATGGTGTGTGTCCGGTCTGTGAGTCAGTTTGCAACCCATCTTACAGCGAGGGGGTTTACATTCAGTTTGCTACATTTATCGGTAATGCCCGATTGTGCTGAAAACCTTTGCCAAGTCAAGGTGTCTGCTATGTGCACAAATTTGGCCTCGTCAGTGGCCCTGGTCACATATTTGAAGGACTCTGCTAGATTTAACAGGCAAGTTTCTGCCTTGACAAAGCTGAATTCAGTAGGATCCTGGGTTTGGAGGTCACCTGTGTCTTTATTTATGAGGTCCATAAAGATACGTTCCATGGCCTTACAGATGAGGCTGGTCAGGCTTATAGGTCTGTAATTTCGTGGGTCTGTTGCTAGGCCACCTTTGTGGAGGGTAATAACTGCTGCTGTTCTCCATTCCACAGGAACAAAGCCTGTGGTTAAATTATGATTGAAAAGGGTACTTAATGGTGATGCTGCTTCATGTTTTAACCTGTTTAGAAGACAGCCTGGGATGCCGTCTGATTCCATAGAAGCTGTGTTTTTTGCCTTGGACAAGGCTTTGATGATCTGCTGTTCAGATATGTAAGGTGGGGGAAGGTTTGTGATAAGTTTGGAGGGGATAAGGAGGTGAAATTTTCGCCAGACTTATCTACTAGCAGGTTTGTTATCTCTGTGGGGTCAACCTTAGCCACTAGTTCTGCACATGCTTGGGTCTTACCTTTTAGGCTGTGTACGTAGCTGTAGAAGGCCTTATGGTTATCCCTGGCTGTGCTTGCTAAGTTTTTCGCAAAGAAGCCCTTAGAGGATTTGGCAAGTTGTCTTATTTGCCTTTTGCACCTTTAATAACAAGAACTTGGTCATCGTACAAGATTCTGTTCCCCTTTCCAGCCTTCATCCTTTTCTAGCCTCTAGCCTCTCTTCCTTGTCTCCAACTAGACTGCTGTCTCTCCCCTACCTTCTACCTGACATTTTGTCCTGCCTTACTCCATATTACCACCTTCCCCCAATTTCAACTCTCTGACTATCCTACTTTGTAACTATCTGCACTCTAATATTATTACTGCACTATGCAATCTTTTTTTTATCTGGCTGTCTCATCTTTACATTTCTGAATTTAAGAGTATGTAAAATTCAATTTATACTTATATTTTTGTCCTAAACAAACCAGCAAAAAAGTATTCTGTATATCTGTTTGTTACTTTACTGTAAGCTGTCTTATAATGTTTGTAGCATTGTTGCTATTGTATACATTCCATTTGTTAATTTCCATTGTCGTACTGTAATGCTTGGAGCTTTTCTCCTCGGGTCTCCACTGGAAAAGGCCATCTACCCAGTCAGACTAACCTGGTTAACAAATGTCAAATAAATAAAATTGAGGTTGAGGAAGGTGCTTTTCCATTGTTGGCCTCGCCTTTATTTTCTTGGACAACATTATTTTACGTTTATTGTAGTTTGTTGATGCTGGATGAACACCATGGCAGCTTGTTTTTACTTAGGGCTCTGGCTTTGAATCTTTCTGGTACAGCCGAGTCTGTACAATTATGCAAGTGATTGCACAGGGCTTTAGTGTATGCTTCAATATAGTAACCACTTCCAGATGGGGGTGGGGCTTGGAATGCATTTATACTTTCACCTAGGAGGTATAGTTTGCCTTGGTGAAATTGTTTAGTCTGATTTTCCTCTCTGCGAGTTCTGGAGTTAGTGCCAACTTGAAGGTGACCGATTTGGAGTCAGATTTAACTAATGAGGGTCCAACAGTTGTGGCAGTGTATATGTTTGACATGTTAGTGAGGACCAGATCTAGTATGTTTGTTCCACTTGTCAGGCTATGAACAGTTTGCTCCAGGGCATTTGAGTAAACACAAAGTCAAGGGAATTTTGTGCTAGCGAGTTAGGGCTAGCATAGGTTTCCTAGTTGATGGTGGGATAATTGAAATCTCCCATAACTAGAGTGTTCAGTAATATTTGGATTGTCTCCAGTTTATTCAAGTAGGCTTCATGCAGGTCATGACCCATGGAGGGAGATCTGTAACTGGCTATGACTTGAATGGGGGTCTTAACCCACCATAACCTGAACTTGGAAAAACTCCATGGAGTTGTCCAGTCTTAACTAAACAGGAGGTGATTTTATCTCTAATATAGATAGAAACACCACCTTCTTTGGTTCTCACATTCATTTTGTGGTCTGAAGGTGTGGAAGGCATTGTAGCTTTGCAAAGCTGGGGTACTCTGAGGCTTTGAACCAGGTTTCTGTGACTGCACAGGCATCTACATCTTGCATTGATAGAAGTGCTTCTAGAGTGTGCAGTTTTTGGTTTAAGCTGCTAGTGTTTAACAGCATGACCCTTGTTTTGTTGTTATTGGCAAATTTCACGTTGGGAAGTTTGCTTTCAAGACCTTGCCTAAGAAAAGGCACCGTGGAGGAGGCAAGAGCCTTTGCCATCTGCCAAAATCCTACAGGTGCCAGGTGCAAACCATCTCTGGCAAAGCAGCAAGGTTGGTCAACCATGGCTTCCCAGGCTAACAGGAACTGGATCCCCTTTGAATGACACCAAAATCTAAGCCGATTGAAATCGATCTTTTTTTTTGTTTATACTGTGGCGTCATTCTAGGTGAGGGTAGTATGCTGCTTAAGGCTAGGGGCATTCCTGCCCGAGACACATACTCATCTCAATCATGTCTCAATTAATGTAGTCCAGTGAGGTACATCTTAGGTTGTTCACTCCAGCATGAACTATGACAGAGTCATAATGGTACTTGATTCTGAGATACTGGAGTGTATGCATGATCTAGATGTAGACCTGACCAGTCTGATCTGTAAGGCTATGGAGCGAATCATTATGGAACTCATAAATGGAGAGATTGGGAACCTCCAGTCGCTGGACTCCACACAGTTTGGTTTCGTCAAGGGCAGATCATGCCTACTGAACCTAGTGGATTTCTTTGAGACAGTTACTCAGGCTATAGATAAGGGAAAGGAGGTACACACAGCTTTCCTTGACCTTGCTAAAGCATTTGACACCATTCCCCATTCAGGTATTATTGATAAGCTCACCAGCCTGGGCATAAACCCTTACGTCTCAAGATGTTTCGCAAACTGGCTCTCAGACAGATCCCATAAAGTAAGAGTAGTGGGATCTATGTCTGAATCCAGATCAGTAACGAGTGGTGTGCCTCAGGGCTCTGTCCTGGGGCCCCTCCTGTTTGGCATATACTTCTCAGAAGTACAGGCAGGCACGGAAGGGCTGTGGCTGACTAAGTTTGCGGACGACTGCAAACTGGGTGCTATAATAGAGTCTCCGGCAGACATGGAGATCCTCCAGAAGGGCCTAAATGAGACTGATGCATGGTGTCAAAGCCATGGTCTAAAGCTAAATGCAAAAAAATGCGTAGTAATCCCCTTTGGAAAAAACAGAGTACCTGCAAACTACAACATAGGAGGTAATCCTCTGAAATCTGAAGAAGAAATAAGGGATCTAGGGACCCAAGTAGATAGCTTTCCTTTGATAACCATGTTGCCAAAGTGGTTAGTAAATCCTATGTGACCCATCTGATCATGAAAGGGTTCGCATCAAGATCTAAGGATGTAATGGTGCCCCCTCTACTCTTCCTTCATCAGACCCATTATTGAGTACAATGCACCAATTGGAATGTACCTGGCTAGACATCTCCAGCAGCTGGAGAGACCACAGAGCTACCTAACCAAGAGGATTACTGGCCTCAAACAGTTGCCCTATGCAGCACAATTGAAAAAGCTAAGACTGTTCTCTGTTGCATACTGCTTTCTCAGAGGCGATCTCTAGCTAACGTACAGAGCCATGTCCAACCCAGAATTGTTGAACATGCTTCATCTTAGCAAAACCAAATCTACTCGAGCTACACGCTCTAGGGATATAAACCTCAACACAACAATGAATAGAACATGCTGGAGGGATAGATTCCTTCAGAGACTTCCCTTACTATGGAACAGGGTCCAGATCTACATAAGACAGAGTCCCTCACTATCACTCTTCAAGAGGAACCTTGATGAGTGGATGGGTAACATAAAGTTCACACCGGGGATCACACCAACAGCACTACTAGATAGGGGGCAAGGGTACTAGCTGCTAGTACAAGGGTCTAGGGAACTACTAAAGGGGTGGTGAATACTACACAACGTGGCTGGGCTAATATATGCCTTCGGGCAGATAGCCCAGTACCAACCTGTGAACCTATGAAACCTATCTGACGAATCCTGGCACTGGACAGACAGCTGACCATGACTTTCTTCTTGTCAAATTTGGTGAGTGGGGCATCGTGTGTTTCACTGTTCAGTCTCCAGTGACAAGAAAATTTGGTTTTTGAGTGTTATGCCTTGCAAGCTTGGTAAATGAGACACTGATGTTACTATGCTTCATGGGTGCTGTGGAAACTGTAAGTTGTCGCAGTCTGGTCTTTAGGAGGTCTCTGAGGTTTCGGTAATTTTTTTTTGAGAGAACCTTTGTGTATGTTGATTTATGTGTTTGATGCATACTGTGTGTATGAGTAGTGGTACTATGTGCATGTGTAGTGGTGGCTGGATTGACATCCTCTTCTGTGCTACTGTTTTGAGTGCGATTGAGAGCACGGATTCAAGATTCTTGGTGTATATGCATCTCTCGCACTCTGTACTAAAGTGAGTTGAGTTATTAGTAGATGGTTGTCTGTGTACATGAGGCAGTTGCTACCCTTCCTCAAGAGACACAAGTCAGTAAGGTTGGCAGGAGAAACGGGGATAGTCCAACTTTCCATAATGCTAGGTTGAATACTGTTATCACTAAGGGGGGATTTTCAGGATCAGTCAAGGAGGAGCTCAGTGGATGGATATTTCTACCTAGGTTTTTATTTTATTTTATTTATTTATTTATTTATTTATTTTTCTGCTGGTGGTTTAATAGGTTACATCTCACTAGCAGTATTTCTTTGACTGTAAAGTACTAAAGATGAAGGCTACACTAATGTGCTACAGCTGCATCTAAGGGAAAAATTGTTGAATTTATCTCTTTGGCTGTGTCACACAATTGTGCGGCAGTGTGCGGTGCTGCACAATGCACAAGCAAGCAGAAACCTGCTCAAACTCAGGGCTTAAGTACCAGAAGCTAAAGACTTGAAAAAACACTTTAAAAAGTCTTGCATTTGTTGGTCTGCCTGTGTGCCTTGCAGACATAGGCCACTGATGCTCACCTTATGGGTGTGGAAGAGGGTGACTTATTCACACTGTTTGTAGAACAGGTCAAAAGGGAGTAGATTGAGGTCTTTTGCATCCTCCTACATACTATGGCCTCCAGACCTGACTGTACTCCAGAGTACAGGCCCAAGATACCTAAGCCAAAACTGTTGTCAGTCATTTTTTTTCTTAGCCTGGACTGAGTGCCCCCCCAAAATGTAGCCAGACTCCGTCACAGGATTTCTTTAGGCTGGCTCTGGACTTTTTAGATGCTCTAAAATCCATAGAGCCAACCTCTGAATGTTGCACCCCATAACCAATGTGGACAGATGGTTCCTAAAATTTGAAGCAGAAGGTTCACATTACTAGTTCACTTCCTTGCTCTTTGTCTTGCCTATCTCACCCAAGCTATTTACAGTGTCTCTCTATCTACTGTTGCTTTTTGTAGGATGAAGGGTGTCCACATGTCTTATGTGGAAGACTGCCTCATCCAGGCTATGTTCCTGGAAGATGTACAAACCATAGTGAACTATTTGTAGTCTCCGGGACTGTCTAAATCTACCAAGGCCCTCCTTATCCCCCACAAGTTGTTTTATGTGTGAGAGCAATACTAGATACAGAGGAGCAGAAAGCATTACTCTCAGTGGACAAAATCCTTTTCCTGGTATAATTCAGAAAGATTGAAGAATTCACTAACCTGGTTCAGGTTGTCAGAGTCCTGAGGTACATGCTCTGATGTTCTTCGTGTTTCACTGTTGCAGTCATTACATTTGGGTAATCTGCTGGCAGGTTGCCTTCTGTCGGCCTGATTAACAAAGTCTTGGTTCCTGCGTCGGTTGCTGTCCCTTCTTCCATGACGTCAGGTCATCAGGGGTATAAAACATGCAGCCGATGCCATTACATCAGTTTTTCTTGCCACGCGGTGCCCAAAGCAGAAGCAGTTCGTAAGTGCAGGTCAGCCGACTGCTGAAATTTTCGTTTGAGTTTCAGAACCAAAGTCTTCAACTAAAAGCTAAGTACCCCGTTGGGGAACCTTTTTCTTGCTCCTTATCGATGTCAGTAAAAGTTAATAATTGCATTACTTGTGGGAAGCAAATACCTCATAAGGATTTTCATTTGTACTGTATTCCTTGCGAAGGCCCTGACCACAGCATACCTTGCTGTCGGTTTTGTGCTAAATGTAATCATCATCTTCTTTCGGCTTTTCCCGGTTAGGGGTAGCCACAGTAGATCACCTGTCCGCTCATGATTGGCAGTGGAGTTTTTTTTACGGTGTCGAGTTGCCAGCCCGGCACCCAACATTCCACAGAAGGCACACACATGCACGCACTCACTCCTAGGGCCAATTTAGTGTGTCCAATCCACCTACACCATGTCTTCGGGATGTGTGAGGAAACCGGAGCACCCGGAGGAAACGCACGCAACCACAGGGAGGACATGCAGACTCTGCACAGAAGGCACCGCAGCCGAGAATTGAACCGGAGAACCTCTTGCTGTGAGGTGGCAACGCTAACCGCTGCACCACCGTGGCCGCCCTTTTGTGCTCAATTTAATCAACACACTATTAAACGTCGGTATATTTTTGCTTCTAAATATTTTGGCTCACGATTTAATTATCCAGAAGTCTCGTCTGTTAGCAATCCAACTACCGGAATACCTAAAAAAACGCAAAGAAAAAGACAAAGACAGACCGTCGAGGTCCAAAACTGACTACGACACTTCTAAGCCAGTCGCCAGTTCGCCGGTACTCAGTGAGGCGCTTTCGCAGCCCCTGATACCCCGCTACTTCTGATTCGCAGGCCTCTGCTGAGACCCATTCGGAGTCGGGTATGCCGTGAGATGTTTCAATTATGGAACCCGCAGATGTCTCTACCTTAGATGGGTCCAGAGCCGTTGTGCAGGCACCGGCTTCTGAGGGTGTTTTCAGGCCTACAGATTTATATATTAGACCGACGCTATCTTCAAAACTAAAGCCAAAATCTAAATCTGTGTCTAAAAAAACGACGCCAGGGCCACATGTGCAGGCCCCTATGCCTAAAAAACAAATGATTGAAATTGCTGAAGATTTAATTACTCTGATCCAGGGGTAGCCAACCCCCTCCTTCTAAGAGACCAAGGCAAGACATTGATTATGAATCTTCTGAACAGGATTCTATTTCTTCTGACTCTTCTAATGAACAGGATTTGTCTATACCTACTTATGAGGACTCTGATGCAGAAGATTCCATTCCATGTTCATCGTGTTACACTGCTGCAGTCATTACACTTGGGTTATCCTGCCGTCAGGCGGTTCCCCAGTCGGCCTGAGTTCCAAGGTCTTGGTCCGGCGTCAGTTGCTGTCGCCTCCTCCCTGACGTCAGTGCGACAGGGGTATATAAGAGGCAGCCGACGCCATTTTCTTCAGTCTTTCTTGTCACGCGGTGCCCGAAGCAAAAGCAGTTCGCAAGTGCCAGTCGGACGACTCCTGAGATTTTTATTCCGAATCCAGAACCAAAGTCTTCTACATAGCTAAGTACCCTGTTGGGGAACCTTTTTCTTGCCTCTGACCGATGTCAGCAAAAGTTAATAACTGTATTTCTTGTGGGAAGCAAATACCTTTCCATTCCTATTATATCCTATGCTTAGGCCCAGACCACGACGTCACTGGTTGTCAGTTTTGTGCTACGTTTAACAAGCACACTATTAAACGTCGGTTTGATTTTGCCCGACATTATTTTGGCAGAAAATTCAATTACACCATGCAGTCGGAACTTCTGACGACTGGAATACATAAAAAGCACAAAGACAGGCATCCGAGGCCCAAAACTGACGACGAGGCCTCTTCTAAGCCGGTCGCCGGCTCTCCGGTTTTCAGCGAGGCGCCTTCGCAGCCCCTGACAACCTCTTCTGCAGAACCACAGGCTGCCTCCGACTCCCACATGGAGCTGGCTGGGTCTTCGGACGCACAAGTTTTTTCAGCCTACCGAAACTAACCCTTCAGAGGGAACCGAAGTAGCTGAGCAATTCACAGCTTCAGAGGGTGTTTTCAGACCTACTCAGTTAAGCATTAAACCCTCTGCTAAGTCTAATCCTCCCTTAAAAACAAAGAAACAAATACAGCATTCTCCAGGACAGGCCTCCATGCCTAAGAAACAAATGCTCAAAATGGCCAAAGACCTAATCACCCTGATCAGGGGATCCAATCCCCCTCCTGATAAAAGGCCCAGACAGGATGCAGACTATAACTCATCCAACCAGGTGTCCATTTCTTCAGATTCATCCTCAGACCTAGGATATTCTGTACCCCCTTATGAGGATTCTGATGCTGAGGAATCAATTCCATCAGCCTCTCCGCCTGAGGACTACTCCTGTAGGGAAACCTTACATACCATGAGGGAGCATTTCCACTGGGAAGGCCAGGATTACTCAGAATCCAAGAAAAGGCTCAGAGACTTCCTTTTGTTACCTGAACACAGACCCTTCCGCCAGTGTTAGATATTGTGGATGATGTGTATACTGAATCCAGCTTGAATCCTGACTCCTTACCTCCAGCCCCAGTTAAATCTGACAGATATTACAGAGTCCCTGACTCCCACAAATTTCTGTATAAAAGCCCTGATGTTCATAGTGTTACCCTGCTGCAGTCATCACACTTGGGTTATCTTGCCGTCAGGCGGTCCCGCAGTCAGCCCAAATTCCAAAGTCTTGGTCCGGCGTCGGTTGCTTTCGCTTCTTCCCTGATGTCAGAGCGCCAGGGGTACATCAGAGGCATCCAACGCCATTTTCTTCAGTCTTTTCTTGCCGTGCGGTGCCCGAAGCAGAAGCAGTTCGCAAGTGCCGGTCGGCCGACACCTGAGATTTTCGAATCGAGATTCAGTCCGAAGTCTTAAAAGCGAAGTACCCCATTGGGGAACCTTTTCTTGCCTCAGTCCGATAAAGTTAACAGTTGCATTTCTTGTGGGAAGCAAATACCTCATAAGGACTTTCATTCTTTTTGTATACCTTGCCTAGGCCCAGTCTTTCTTGCCACATGGTGCCCGAAGCAGAAGCATTTCGCAAGTGCCGGTCGGCCACCTCCTGTAATTCAGCTAAACCGAAGACTTCAAAAGCTAAGTACCCCGTTGGGGACTCTTTCTTGCCTCAGCCGATGTCAGATAAAGTTAATAATTGCTTAACTTGTGGGAAACAAATACCTCATAAGGATTTCCACTCTTACTGCCTACCTTGCCTAGGCCCAGACCACGACGTCTCGGCCTGTTCCACCTGTGCTTCCTTCAACTGACGCACTCTAAGACGTCGGTCGGAGTTTGCAGAGGAATTTTTTGGGGCTAGTTTTGCTTACAAAATTCCGTCGGAGACTCCGACTTCACATTTAATAAAGAAACGGAAGGACAAGGACCGACACACGCGGTCCGCGGTTTCGGCTGAGACCACGGCTAGGCCTACCACGAGTGTCTCGGTCTCGGCTGAAACCGAGTCCTTGGTACTACAGTCCACCGAAACCGTACAACTGACAACCTCGGCCCCGGAGGCCACTACTGTATCGGTTGTTGAATCTCCATTGGAATCTGGTGTCCAGGAACCCTCCAACACCATTCCCTTAGACAAAACTACACCAGCACGTGGTGCAGCCAGGCCTCCTGCATCCATGTCTATTAAGGCATTCTCTAAGCTGCTAAACTCTCAAAATCTATGCCTCCCAAGGTTATCCCTCAGGGACCCACTACAGGTTCTCAGATCCTTAGTCTAGCAGAGGACCTTATTTCATTAATTAGGGGCTCTCAGCCTCATCCTGACAGGGGCTCTCAACCTCCTAAAGAAAAAAGGCCCAGGGTTGAGCCCTGTGATCCCCTCTCCTCTGAGGTCTGTGATGGCTCTGCTCTCTCGGATTACCAGGAGGAGGCTTTTTCGGCCTACGAGGATTCAGATGCAGAGGAATCTATCCCTTCGGCCTCCCCTCCTGAAGAACCGTCTTTTGGGGAAACTCTGCACACTGAGGGAGCATTTCCAATGGCAGGGCCAGGAATTCTCTGATTCCAGGAAGAGATTAAGGACCTTCTTGCATTTGCCTCAGCATAGACCTTTGGCTATTCCCCCTGTTTTGAATGTCATTGATGATGATGTGTACTCTGAATCTAGCACAACCCCTGACACTCTCCCGCCGGCTCCTGCCAAACCCGATAGGTACTACAGGGTCCCGGAATCACATCTTTTCCTTTACAAGGCCCACTCTGCTGATCCAGAAATTATTTCCCAGGGCCCTAAAGGGGTTGCAGCTGTCACTACAAAAAATCCACTCCCCTCTGAAAGGGAGTCCATGGCTTTAGAGCGATGTGGTAAAAAAGTGTATACTTCTGCTACCCTTTCTATGAGGGCTTTAAACTGTCAATTTCATATGATACAGTACCAAGAATATTTGTTAGATGAATTGCATAAAAGCTGTCTTCACCTGAACCCCTAGATCGCAAATCACTTCAGGATCTGGTACATAACTCTCAACAGGTTAGCAACCATTTCTTGCAGTGTGGTTATGATGCATTGGAAGGTTCATGTAGGTCAGCTATGACAGGTGCAGTCATACGTAGGCATGCTTGGCTGAAGGAACAATCTCTGCCAGACCATGTTAAAGCAAAGCTTCTGGATGCTCCACTGGAAAAGCAAAAGTTATTTGGCTCCACTGCTCAGGAGGTCTTAAAGAAATTTGAAGAAAAGGCAAAATCTGTACAGTCAAAGATTTTATGCAAGTCCAACCACCAAGATTCAGCAGAAATTGGCCTTCCAAGAACTGGTCCTTTCCAGACACAGACAGATTTCAGAGAGGCAAGAACAGGCGTGCCAGAGGTAGAGGGCAAACTAGGGGCTCCTACAGAGGACGTCAATGGCAGCCTCCCATCCAGAGAGGTAGTGCAGGGCCTACAACTGCTGCACAAGGACAGACTCAATGACTTTACTTTGACACCGCCAACCAGGGCTCAATTGAAAGCACCTTTGGTGAAAGCTTTCCTTATTTTCAGAAAATTGGCACATTATTACAAGGGACAAATGGACACTACAAATAATCGACAAAGGATACAGGTTCCATTTCCACACATTACCGAAAAGAAAAGGCATGCCAGACCTGCCACCAAATCAAAGGGCAGAGGTTTTGAAACAAATCTCCAACTTAATGAGAATGAAAGCAATAGAAAAGGTCCCTCTCGCAGAACAAGGCCAAGGATTTTATTCCAGACTCTTCCTTGTTCCAAGAAAAGAAAAGCAATGGAGGCCTATTCTCGACTTGTCCACACTAAATACTTATCTCATTGTGCCAAAATTCAAAATGCTGACTCTACAGCAACTCCTTCCCATGCTGGGCAAGGGGTCTTGGCTGGTAACTCTGGACCTCAAGGAGGCATACCTGCATGTCCCTATCAGACAAAGCTGCAGAAGACACCTCAGATTTCTTGCAGGTTCAGAGCATTATCAATTCTCAGCATTGCCCTTTGGCTTATCTACTGCGCCCAGAGTATTCACGAAATGCCTGGCATCAGTAATTGCACACTGCAGACTTCAGGGGATGCAAATATACCCGTATCTGGACGACTGCCTTATACAAGCGGACAGCCAACAAATTTTGGTAAAACACTTGAATTATGCCATCTATCTTCTTCAGGCCTTGGGATATACAGTCAACATTCACAAGTCAAGACTTGTACCATCCCAAAGAATAACTTTTCTGGGTGCGGATCTAGACACAACCACCCAAATGGCTTTCCTCACAGAAGAAAAACAAAACCAACTACCGGATTACTTCACAAACCTGTCAAGACAAACTCCGCTGACTGCAAGAAAAATCCTGCAGGCCCTGGGTTACATGACTTCTTGCATTCTTCTGATTCCTCAAGCAAGGCTACATATGAGGAAACTACAATGGTACCTAAGGAGTTTATGGACTCAGCACAGTCACAGCTTGGAAACTTTGATACCACTCATCCCATGCCTTCAAAGGGAATTTCTGTGGTGGGCTCAAGCAAGCCAGTCAAACACTGGTTTGCCCTTCAGCAAACCAATAGCCAGCCAAACCATTACAACGGACGCTTCAGACCACGGATGGGGAGCGCACATGGAAGGAAGATGCATTCAAGGACTATGGTCACAAAAAGAGCTACGCATGCACATAAACCAAAAAGAAATGCTGGCAGTGATGCATGCAATCGAGGCCTTCAAGTTATTTCTACATCAAGGCCACCTGCTAATAAGGACGGACAACACCACAGTTATGTGGTACATAAACAAGCAAGGAGGCACCCATTCCTACCCTCTTTGCAGACTGGCAATGAATCTATGGGAACTTTCCTTGATTCTCAATATACAGCTGCAATCCCAGTTTGTACCAGGAAAGGACAATGTACTGACGGACAGCTTAAGCAGGGACATCATGGATGCACACGAATGGATGCTGCACCCAGACATCTTCCATCAGATAACACAATCATGGGGGAGACCGGACATAGACCTCTTTGCCTCCCCACACAATCATCAGCTGGAGAAATTCTGCTCAAGGACATACCACCCACAAGCATGGAAAGTGGACGCTCTCTCTTTCAGCTGGAGAACTCTAACAGTGTATGCATTCCCACCTCTTCCATTAATGACCAAGGTCTTATTGAAGATCAGGGCAGAGCAGCCAAGAGTGATTCTGATAGCTCCGGACTGGCCAAGACAGCACTGGTACCCATTGCTAAAGAGCATGTCACAGACAAAACCATGGCTTCTGCCACAATGGCCGCTTCTCCTGACACAGCACAATTACAAAACTCTGCATTCCAACCTGAAAACATTACAGCTAGTTGCCTGGAAAATACCTTGACTCATCACCAGGATAAGCTATCCAAGAGAGTGAAGGATATCATCATGGAAGCTTGCAGGCCTTCCACAAGAAAGGCATACTCAGCAAAATGGAAAAGATTTCACACCTGGAGCACCTCAAAGGGCCTAGATGCAACAGTTATGAACATGGCACATATCCTGGAATATTTGGCAGAAATGCTCCACAATGGCCTGTCTTACTCTTCCATTAAAATTCTTGCTTCAGCAATTTCAGCAGAGTACAATACTGATCCACCTGTCTTCTCTCATCCTCTGCTAAGACAGTTTCTACGAGGAATTAAAAACATAAATCCTCCAAGGAAACCACCAGTGCCTACTTGGGACCTTAACCCGTGTTGGAAAAACTAACACTGCCTCCCTTTGAACCAGCAGCATCTGCAGAACTACAGTTCCTCTCTTGGAAGACTGCCTTCCTTCTGGCCATAACCTCAGCAAGAAGAGTATCTGAGTTACAGGCCCTCATGGCAGTACAGCCATTTCTTTTTCATCAAGACAGAGTCTCATTGAGAACCAATCCTTCATTTATGCCAAAGGTGGTATCTAGGGTCTCATTAAACCAAGCTATTCACCTGCCTACCTTCTTTCGAAATCCACAAAACAAAGGGGAAAAGCTTCTGCACACCCTGGACATACACAGGCAGTTGCGCTACTACTTGGACAGAACTAAAAATTACAGAAAAACTGACCAGTTGTTTGTAGCATATGCTGCTGGTGCACAAGGAAAAACAATTTCAAAACAGACAATTTCAAAATGGATAGGGAATTGCATTCGTTTCTGTTACTCCTTTCATGGAAAAACTGTGCCAGCTAACATTAGGCCTCATTCGAACAGAGCCACAGCCACCTCCACAGCCTTCTTAAGAGGGGTGGCTACCAAGGACATTTTAGAAGCTGCTACATGGAGCTCCGTGCATACATTTTCCAAGCATTACAACTTACCTTTATATTCCAGATCCAGAGCAGGCTTTGCTACGGCAGTCCTGCAGGGCATTTTAGCTACACCATCCTTTACATAGATCCTCCACCTCCAGATTGGCTATGGTATTCTACCCATATGTGATGACATTCTACCCATATGTGATGACTGCAGATGCATCCTTGAAGGACATAGTACAGTTTTGCACCTACCATAAATGTAGATGTCCGATAGGTATGCATCTGCAGTCAGGTTTACCCTCCCTCCTTCCCCTCTGTGGTATTTATTGGGTACATTCCCCTCTCATAGCTAGCTGGGGTTATCTATTATGGTGTATATGTTTTTATATAGGTATATATTTCTGTGCATGTTTGGAATTTATTGCATTTCTCCAAATTTAGCCTTCTTTAGAGGGCACCTGGCATCTGGGGCAAGAAAAACTGAGGAAGATGGCGTCGGCTGACGCTTTTATACCCCAGGCGCTCTGACGTCGGGGAAGGGGCGACATCAGCTGACGCCGGACCCAGACTTTGGAATCCGGCCGATCGAAGGGCTGCCTGAGGCAGGACAAACCCATATGTGATGACTGCAGATGCATACCTATCGGACATCTACATTTATGGTAGGTACAAAACTGTACTTTACCCTCCCTCCATCCCCTCTGAACTAGCTGAACTTATCTCTACCACTCTGTCCTATACTACCTCTGTGGTGTCTTTGCTTGTGCCTAAGGGTTTTGTTTTATTTTCATATAGATATATACATATATATATATATATATATATATATATATATATATATATATCTATATTTTTTTTTTTTTTGCCTACCTATTAGGGGCACCTGACATCTGGGGCAAGAAAAACTGAAGAAAATGGCGTTGGATGCCTCTGATATACCCCTGGCGCTCTGCCATCAGGGAAGAAGCGACAGCAACTGATGCCGGACCAAGACTTTGGAATTCGGGCCGACTGCGGGACCGCCTGACGGCAGGATAACCCAAGTGTGATGACTGCAGCAGGGTATACACTCAAACATCTACATTTATGGTAGGTACAAAAACTGTACTTTGCTGACCCTGAAATTATTTCTTAGGGACCCAAAGGGATTAAGGCCTCATCAGAAAAAAACCCAGTTCCCTCTGACAGAGATTCCAGAGCATTAGACAGATGGGGAAAGAAAGTATATGCGCTTGCAAATTTAGCAATGAGAGCCTTAAATTGCCAGTTTCACATGCTAAAATATCAGCAGTTTTTGATGTCTCAGTTGAAACAAAAAATGCTTCCAGATTCAGATCCTCCTAATTTTAAAGAAATGCAGGATTTATTGCATGCAGCTGAACAAGTGGGATAACATACTTTGCAATGTGGTTTTGATTCTTGAGAGGCGTCCTGTAGAGCAGCAGTTACAGGCTCTGTCATTAGAAGACATGCTTGGTTAAAAGAACATGCGTTACCAGATCATGTTAAAGCAAAATTACTGGATGCACCTTTGCAGCGGGATGTGTTATTTGGAGTTAAGGCAGAGGAGGTATTAAAGAAGATGGAGGATAAGGCAAAATCTATGCAAACGGTGAAGGATTTCTTACAGGTTCAGCCTCCTCGATTTAGCAGAAATTGGCCAACAAAGAATTGGTCCTTTCCAGTTACAGACAGACCTCAAAGGGGCAGATACAGACATCCGAGAGGTAGAGGTCAACCACAAGGTCCTTACAGGTCTCGACAATGTGGTGCACCAGGCCAGAAAGAAGGGGAAGACAGACCCCAACAGTATAAAAAGCAGCCTGTGACTTCCCACTACAGCTGCCAAACCGCTCTCTCTTGGCAGCCCCCTTAGGAGGAAACTGGCACTTTTCTGTCACAATTGGCATTGGATCACCAAAGACAAATGGGTTCTCAACATTGTATCTCAAGGTTACAGGTTCCACTTTCACACTCTGCCAAGGTTAAAAGGAATGCCAAATCTTCCACCAAATCAATGGGCAGAGGCTCAGAAACAAATTACAGCACTCATGGACATGAGAGCTATTCAAAAGGTACCACCACAGGAGCAAGGACAAGGATTTTACTCTACTCTTTCTGGTTCCCAGAAAGGACAAAGCCTGGAGGCCCATTCTGGATCTTTCTTCTCTAAACACTTACCTGGATGTTCCGAAATTCAAAATGCTGACACTACAGCAGCTTCTTCCCATGCTGGGCAAGAAAGCTTGGCTCGTGACCTTGGACCTCAAGGAGGCATACCTGCATGTCCCTATCAGACAAAACTGCAGAAGATACCTCAGATTCATAGCTGATTCAATGCACTATCAATTCTCTGCACTGCCCTTTGGCTGATCTACTGCGACCAGGGTCTTCACAAAGTGCCTGCCAGCAGTAATTGCATTTTGCAGACAGAAAGGAATTCAAATTTATCCGTTCCTGGATGACTGCCTGATTCAAGCAGAGAGCAAGGACATTCTTCTAAAGCATCTGGCGTTTGTAAAAAAAAATGATGATGTCCTTCAAGGATGCATCTGCAGTCCTAACAAATGGGTTGTCCTGCCTCAGGCAGCCCTTCGGTCGGCCGGATTCCAAAGTCTGGGTCTGGCCTTGGCTGATGTCGCACTTCACCCGACGTCATAGCTGCTGTGAATTGGGTATAAAGGCATCAGCCGACGCCATTTTCCTCAGTCTTTCTTGCCGCGCGGTGCCCGAAGCAGAAGCTGTTCGCAAGTGCCGGTCGGTCAGATCCAGAGATTACTACTACCAAAGACTTCTAAAGCTAAGTACCCGTTGGGGACTCTTTCTTGCCTCAGCCGATGTCAGAAAAAGTAAATAACTGTTTAACTTGGGAAACAAATACCTCATAAGGATTTCCACTCTTACTGCCTTCCTTGCTTAGGCCCAGACCACGGCGTAGCAGCTTGTCTAGCCTGTGCTTCCTTCAACCGGCGGACACTTAGGCGTCGGTCGGAGTTTGCAGAGGAGTTTTGGCTCCGCTTTTGTTTTACAAAATGCCGTCGGATACTCCGACTTCACAATTAGCTAAAAGCGTAAGGAAAAGGGCCGACACTCGCGGTCCAGCGGTTTGGCGAAACCACGGTTAAGCCAACCGAGTGTCTCTGTTTGGCTGAAACCGAGTCCACGGTTCTTCCTTGGCCGAAAGCATACCTCCTATAGCGAGGCCTCACAGCATGGCTGAATCTGCTACTGAAATTTCCCCTGCTGTTGCAGGTTCCCAGGATTTATCAGATACTATTCCTTTAGACATATCTACTCCTGCATGGAGTTGCTAGGCCCCTGCATCTATGTCTATCAAGGCTTTTTCCAGGGCTAAAGCAGCTAAAACATCTAAGGCCTTGCCTGCTAAAATCCCCTCACACAGGCCTACCTCTAGTTCCAAAATGCTCAGCCTGGCTGAGGATCTCATTTCCTTGATCAGGGGATCCCAACCTCACCCTGGCAGGGCCTAGAGCAGAGCCCCCTGAGCCAGTTTCAACTGATTATTCCTCGGATGATTCAGAAAACTCAAATCCTCCAGAAGGCCCTTATTCTCCATATGAGGAGTCTGATGCAGAAGACTCCATCCCTTCTGCCTCTCCTCCTTAGGAATTTTCTTTTGGGGAAACCCTGCATGCTATGAGAGAGCAATTTCAATGGCAGGGCCAGGACTTTTCAGATTCAAGGAAAAGGCTAAGGACCTTTTTACATTTACCACAGCACAGGCCTTTAGCCATTCCTCCAGTACTAACAGTTGTGGATGATGCATTTAATGATGCTTGTACTGCCCCTGACTCTCTACCCCGGCCCTGCTAAGCCCGACAGATATTACAGGGTCCGGACACACTTTCACTTGTATAAGGCTCCTATTGCAGATCCTGAAACTATTTCACAGGGCCCCAAAGCTGTAGCAGCTGCCTCTGCCAAAAACCCCCCTCTGAAGAGAATCTAGGGCATTAGAGATGGGGTAAAAAGTTTATACTTCTGCTACTCTTTCGGCTAGGGCCTTAAACTGTCAATTCCACATGATTCAGTATCAGGAATTTTTGTTAGACCAGCTAAATAAAAAACTGTCCTCTCCTGAACCTATAGACCGTAAGTCCCTTCAGGATTTGGTACATAACACTCAGCAGGTCAGTAGTCATTCCTTAAAATGCGGCTATGATGCACTGGAGGCTTCCTTTAGATCAGCTATGACTGGCACAGTTATCAGAAGGCATGCATGGTTAAAAGAGCAATCCTTACCAGACCATGTAAAGTCAAAGCTCCTAGATGCTCCCATGGAGAAACAAAGATGTCCTTCATGGATGCATCTGCAGTCATAACAAATGGGTTGTCCTGTCGTCAGGCAGCCCTTCAGTCGGCCGGATTCCAAAGTCCGGGTCCGGCTTCGGCTGATGTCGCACTTCACCCGACGTCATCTCTGTTGGTCTTCGGGTATAAAGGCATCAGCCGACGCCATTTTCCTCAGTCTTTCTTGCCGCGTGGCACCCGAAGCAGAAGCTGTTCGCAAGTGCCGGTCGGTCGGATCCAGAGATTACTTCTACGAATACTACTTGAAGACTTCTAAAGCTAAGTACCCGTTGGGGACTCTTTCTTGCCTCAGCCGATGTCAGAAAAAGTTAATAATTGTTTAACCTGTGGGAAACAAATACCTCATAAGGATTCCCACTCTTACTGTCTGCCTTGTTTAGGCCCAGCCCGGCGTAGCAGCCTGTTCGGCCTGTGCTTCTTTCAACCGGCGACGCTTAGGGCGTCGGAGTTTGCTGAACAGTTTTCAGTTCTGATTTTGCGTATATTATGCCGTTGGATCCTCCGACTACCCAAACTGCTAAAAAGCAAAGATAAGACCGACACTCGCGGTCCGCGGTTTGGCGAAACCATGGTTAAGCAAACGCGAGTGTCTCTTGTTTCGGCGAAACCGAGAAAACTGATCAAAATACAGCAGAATCTATCACTACCACTGAGGCCCCTGCTACTTCTCTTGAATCGGCCTCAGAAATTTTATCCACTACGGTGGTTGCCACTGACTTATCAGACACCATTCCCTTGGATGTGTCTACCCCAGCGATGGTGCTGCTAGGCCTCCAGCAGCCATGTCCATTAAGGCCTTTGCCAGGGCCAAAGCAGCCAAAACTACTAGAACAGTGCCTGCTAAACCCCTACAACCCGGCCCTCTTCTAGTTCACAAATGCTTACTCTGGCAGAAGATTTAATTTCATTAATTAGGGATCTCAATCTCACCCAGACAGGGCCTCTCAGCCCCAGAGAAGAGACCTAGGGCAGAGCCCCGAGCCTGTGTCCTCTGATGATTCTGCTGATGAATCAGACATAACAGACCAGCCAGAGGCTCCTTTCTCCAATTTTGAAGACTCAGATGCTGAAGAATCCATTCCAGCTGCCTCCCCACCAGAAGAATTTTCCTTTGGGAAACCTTACATGCCATGCGAGCAGTTCCAATGGCAGCAGCAGGATTTCTCAGACTCCAGAAAAGACTTAGAACCTTTCTGCACCTTCCACAACACAGGCCCTTAGCTATACCTCCTGTGCTCTCTGTAGTGGATGATGCTTCAATGATGTCTGCTCTGCACCAGATTCTTTACCTCCAGCCCCTGCCAAACCAGACAGATTTTACAGGGTACCAGACACTCATCACCACCTTTACAAGGCCCCACTTGCAGACCCCGAAACTATATCCCAGGGTCCCAAGGCAGTAGCGCGACCACAGCTAAAAACCCTATTCCTTCTGAAAGGGAAGCCAGGTCTTTAGACAGATGGGGCAAAAAGGTTTACACTTCAGCTACTCTCTCAGCTAGAGCTTTAAACTGTCAGTTTCACATGATACAATACCAAGAGTTTATGCTTGATCAGTTAACAAAAAAGCTATCCTCTGATGAATCAATTGATAAGAAATATGTATTAGAAATGGTAAATAACATACAACAGGTTAGTAACCATTCCTTAAAATGTGGCTATGATGCACTGGAGGCTTCATTTAGATCAGCCATGACTGGCACAGTGATAAGAAGGCATGCATGGCTAAAGGAACAAACTTTACGGATCATGTTAAAGCTAAGTTATTAGATGCTCCTATGGATAAGACCAGCTTGTTTGGTACACCTGCCCAGCAGGTAATGAAGAAAATGGAAGAAAAGGCAAAATCTGTTCAAGCGGTTAAAGATTTCTTGCAGGTCCAACCCCAAGGTTTAGCAGGAACTGGCCTGCCAAAAATTGGTCCTTTCCTGACTCCACAAGATCCCAAAGGGGCAGGAATAGACGTTCCAGAGGCAGAAACCAATCCAGAGGAGGTGCCTACAGAGGACGACAGTGGCAAGGTAACAACAGAGGCACAGACACAACCACTGCCACTACAACAACACAGCCACAGTGACTTAACTCTAAATCCGCCTACCAGGGAACAAATAGCAGCTCCATTAGGCGGCAAATTAACCTTATTTTCAAAGAACTGGCACTATATCACAAAAGACAAGTGGATTTTACAAACCATAGATCAAGGTTACGGTTCCACTTCCACACTTTACCAGTCAAAAGAGGAATGCCAAATCTACCTCCAAATCAAAAACAGAGGCTCTACAACAGATAATGCAGTTAGCAAACATGAGAGCTGTGGAAAGAGTGCCAACAACAGAACAAGGAAAGGATTCTACACAAGACTATTCCTAGTTCCAAGAAAGGAAAAAGTTGGAGACCTATTCTCGACCTGTCCACCTTAAATACATACATCATTGTCCCAAAATTCAAAATGCTGACCCTACAGCAACTTCTTCCCATGCTGGGCAAGGAGTGTTGGCTGGTAACTCTAGATCTCAAGGAGGCATACCTGCGTCCCATTAGACCAATCTGCAGAAGATACCTCAGATTTCTTGCAGGATCAGAGCATTATCAATTCTCAGCATTGCCCTTTGGCTTATCTACTGCGCCCAGAGTATTCACAAAATGCCTGGCATCAGTAATCGCCCACTGCAGACTACAGGAATTCAAATTTACCCATACCTGGACGACTGCCTGCTACAAGGGACAACAACAGCAAGCTGACAACAGATTTACAAAGGGTCATTTACTTGCTACAAGCACTGGGATACACAGTCAATTTACAAAAATCAAGGCTGATACCATCCCAGACAAGGACATTCTTGAAGGCGGAATTGGACACAGTAAAACAAATGGCTTTCCTAACTGCAGAAAACAAAGAGAACTCCCTCTTTACTTCTTGGCACTAACAAAACAGAACAAGTTAACAGCAAGAAAAGTACTGCAGGCCTTAGGCTTCATGGCATCATGCATAATCTTGGTCCCACTTGCCAGACTACATATGAGAAAACTACAGTGGTACCTAAAGAATTTATGGTCCCAACACAGGCACAGCCTAGAAACAGAAATTCCACTAATTCCATGCTTAAAACAGGAGTTCCTATGGTGGGCTCAAGCATGCCAGTCAAACCCAGGGCTACCCTTTCGCAGATGTCAAGCAAGACAGACCATCACAACAGACGCTTCAGACCTAGGATGGGGGGCCCACATGCTGGACAAATGCGTGCAAGGATTGTGGGCCGGGATCAACTTCACCTGCACATCAACCTAAAAGAAATGCTGGCAGTAAAACTGGCAATCCAAAACTTCAGACCATTTCTCAAAGAGGGCCAGTTGATGATAAGGACAGACAACACCACAGTCATGTGGTACATCAATAAACAGGGAGGCACTCATTCATACCCCTATGCAGAATGACTTTGGAGCTGTGGAACCTGGCACTGAGCTACAACATCCAGTTACAGGCAATATTTGTACGGCGAAAAGAAAATACTCTAGCAGACATATTAAGCAGAACCACATCGGATGCCCACGAATGGATGCTACACCGGACATCTTCAAGACCATCTCAAAGAAATGGGAATGCCTCAGATAGATCTATTTGCTTCCCTCTCAATCACCAGCTCAAAAGTTCTGCACAAGGACATTCCACCCACTAGCATGGAAAGTGGATTAGCTCTCCTTCAGCTGGAAAGGCCTAACAGCATATGCATTCCACCTCTTCCCTTGATACACAAGGTATTACTAAAATCAAGGAAGAGCGTCCAAGGATAATCCTAATAGCTCCAAACTGGCCAAGACAACACTGGTACCCACTGCTGAGGAGCATGTCTCAGAACAATATGTGGCCAATACCCTGATGCCCTTGATGTTAACTCAGAACAACCACAGCATCATGCATCCAAAGCTAAAAGCGTTGCAACTGACTGCATGGAACATCACATAGCAGCAGCTAATCCAGAACTTTCCCAAAGAGTTAAAGACATTATTCTTGAAGCCCGCAGACCTTCAACAAGAAGGAACTATGCAGGAAAATGGAAAAGGTTTGTCATTTGGAGTACTGAAAGAGGAAAGATGTGTCAAACATAGATATGCCTAACATTCTGGAGTATCTGGCAGAACTTCTACATTCAGGCCTGTCCTACTCCTCCATCAAGATACATGCATCAGCTATATCAGCAGAATACAGCTTTGATCCACCTGTTTTTTCACCCATTACCCAGACAGTTCCTCAGAGGAATCAAGAATGTAAAACCTCCAAGGAAACCACCATTACCAGCTTGGGACTTGAACTTTGTGCTGGAAAAGTTGACACTATCACCCTTTGAGCCAGCAGCAACAGCAGACCTACAGCATCTATCGTGGAAAACCGCCTTCCTACTGGCAATAACCTCAGCCAGGAGGGTTTCTGAACTCCAGTGCCTAATGGCAGTACAACCCTTCCTAATCTTCCATCAAGATAGAGTGTCCATGAGGACTAATCCTACATTTATGCCTAAGGTGGTATCCAGAGTGTCTTTAAACCAGGCAATCCACCTACCTATCTTCTTTCCCAACCCACAAAACAGAGGGGAAAGAATACTGCTTACCTTGGATGTACATAGACAGCTACGCTACTACCTGGACAGAACAAAAAGTAGCAGAAAAACTGATCAGCTTTTTGTAGCCTATGCAACAGGAAGGGAAGGAAAAGCTATTTCCAAACAGACAATCTCCAAATGGATAGGAAATTGCATACGATTCTGTTACTCCTTCCATGGAAAACCAATTCCACAGAACATAAGACCTCATTCTACAAGGGCAACAGCCACTACCACAGCCTTTTACGGTGGCAACCAAAGACATTATTGAGGCGGCTACTTGGACCTCCGTGCATACATTTGCCAAGCATTATAATTTGCCTCTATATTCCAGATCCCGAGCAGGGTTTGCCACTGCTGTACTGCAAGGGATCCTAAACACACCATAATCTAGTTTCTTCCTCCCCCCTAGTTGGCTATGGTATTCTACCCAGTTGTTATGACTGCAGATGCATCCATGAAGGACATAGTACAGTTTTGTACCTACCATAAATGTAGATGTCCGAACTGGATAGCATCTGCAGTCAAGATCTCTCCTCCTTCCCCTCTCTGGTACTCCTAGGGTGTTTACCCTCCTAATAGCTAGCTGGTGGGGGGAGTCTTTTATAGTGTATTTGTTGTATATATGTACATACATGCTTATTTTTTGTGTTTACCACTATCTTTTTGGAAACATTGGCATTTGTCCAAAATTTTTAGCCTACAAGAGGGCTACTGGCATCTGGGGCAAGAAACACTGAGGAAAATGGCGTCGGCTGATGCCTTTATACCCGTGAACCAACAGAGATGGCGTCGGGTGAAGTGCGACATCAGCCCGGAGCGGACCGGACTTTGGAATCCGGCCGACTGAAGGGCTGCCAGACGGCAGGACAACCCAGTTGTTATGACTGCAGATGCTATCCAGTTCGGACATCTACATTTATGGTAGGTACAAAACTGTACTTTTGTTTGGCTCCCCTGCACAGCAAGTGCTAAAGAAGGTGGAAGAAAAAGCAAAATCTGTCCAAACAGTCAAGGATTTCTTACAGGTCCAGCCTCCGAGGTTTAGTAGAAATTGGCCTTGAAGAATTGGTCCTTTCAGACACCTCCAGAGCACAGAGGGGCAGAAATAGGTTTCCAGAGGCAGAGGCCAATCCAGAGGTGCCTACAGGGGACGTCAGTGGCAGCCTAACAACCAGAGAAGTACTGCCACAGATCCAGCTACTACCACTTCCACAGGACAGACACAATGACTTGACTCTGATACCGCCTACCAGGGAACAACTGGAAGCACCCTTAGGCGGAAAGCTAGCCTTATTTTCCGTAAACTGGCATTATATTACAGGAGACAAATGGATTTTGCAGACAGACAAAGGCTACAGGTTTCACTTCCACACTCTACCAAAAAAGAGAGGAATGCCAAACCTACCACCAAACCAAAAAAACAAACGCTCTAGGACAAATCAACCACTTACTAAGGATGAGAGCTATAGAAAAGGTACCGTCTATGGAACAAGGACAAGGATTTTACTCCAGACTTTTCCTGGTACCAAGGAAAGAAAACCAATGGAGACCTATTCTCGACCTGTCCGCTCTGAACACATATCTCATTGTTCCAAAATTCAAAATGCTGACCCTACAGCAACTTCTTCCCATGCTGGGCAAGGAGTCTTGGCTGGTGACTCTAGATCTCAAGGAGGCATACCTGCACGTCCCTATCACGACCAGATTGCAGAAGATACCTCAGATTTCTTGCAGGATCAGAGCATTATCAATTCTCAGCATTGCCCTTTGGCTTATCTACTGCGCCCAGAGTATTCACGAAATGCCTGGCATCAGTAATTGCTCATTGCAGGCTTCGGGAATTCAGATTTATCCATACCTGGACGACTGCCTAATACAAGCGGACAACAAGACCAAATTAACAAAAGATTTGGAAAAGGTTATACAACTACTGCAAGCCCTGGGATACACAGTCAACATGAAAAAGTCAAGGCTGGTACCATCCCAAAGGATAACATTCTTGGGTGCAGAACTGGACACTTCAAATCAGATGGCATTTCTCACAGCAGAAAAGCAAAAGCAACTACCACTCTATTTCATGGCATTAACAACACAGAACCAGCTTACAGCAAGGAAAGCCCTGCAAGCCCTGGGTTACATGGCATCCTGCATAATATTGATTCCACATGCCAGACTACATATGAGGAAGTTGCAATGGTACCTAAGGAATTTATGGTCTCAACACAAGCACAGTCTAGAAGCCCAGATTCCAATAATTCCATGCCTGAAGCAAGAATTCCTGTGGTGGGCTCAGGCCTGTCAGTTGAACAGAGGACTGCCTTTCCACAAGCCTCACCCAAGCCAGACTATCACCACGGACGCCTCAGACCTCGGTTGGGGGGCACACATGGTGGACAAGTGTATACAAGGCCTATGGACACAAGACCAGCTGAACCTACACATAAATCAAAAAGAGATGCTGGCAGTGAAACGGGCAATTCAGACATTCAGACCGTTTCTTCAACTGGGCCATTTGCTGATAAGGACGGACAACACCACAGTCATGGGGTATATCAACAAACGAGGAGGCACACACTCATATCCTCTATGCCGGATGGCAATGGACCTGTGGAATGTGGCCCTGAACCTCAACATTCAGCTCCAGGCCATATTTGTGCCAGGAAAAGAAAATATACTAGCAGACACCTTAAGCAGAACTACCACGGATGCCCACGAATGGATGCTGCATCCAGACATCTTCAAATCCATTACAAAGAAATGGGGACTACCAGAAATAGACCTGTTCGCATCCTCTCACAACCACCAATTGAGGAAATTTTGCACAAGGACATACCACCCACTTGCTTGGAAGGTGGACTCCCTCTCCTTCAGTTGGGAAAACCTGACAGCATATGCATTCCCACCTCTTCCTTTGATGCACAAAGTGCTACTGAAGATCAAAGATCATCACCCAAAGATCATCCTGATAGCTCCAGACTGGCCGAGGCAGCATTGGTACCCGCTACTGAGGAGTATGTCTCGGACACACGCATGGCCTCTACCTCTAGTTCCTTTACTGCTAACACAGAACAACTTCAAGATCCTACATCCAAACTTGAAAACACTGCAGCTAGCTGCTTGGAATATTACATAAAACAAAATAACCCAGATTTATCTCGGAGGTTAAAGACATTATCCTGGAGGCTTAGGCCCTCCACAAGGAAGACTTATTCAGCCAAATGGAAAAGATACCTCATTTGGAGTGCAGCAAAAGGAAAAATGTATCATTAGCAAACATAGCTAACATCCTGGTATATTTAGCAGAACTTTTCCACAATGGCCTGTCTTACTCCTCCATTAAGATTCATGCATCAGCAATTTCAGCAGAATACAACATGGATCCTCCAGTCTTCTCTCATCCTCTACTCAGGCAGTTCCTGTGAGGTCTTAAAATGTAAAGCCTCCAAAGCCACCTTTGCCTACATGGGACCTTAACTTTGTGCTGGAAAAGTTAACACTTCCCCTTCGAACCAGCAGCAACAGCAGAATTACAGTTCTTATCTTGGAAAACTGCTTTCCTGCTTGCAATCACTTCAGCAAGAAGGGTTTCTGAATTACAGGCATTAATGGCAGTACAGCCCTTCCTTATCTTCCATCAGGATAGAGTGTCCTTGAGAACTAACCCTACTTTTATGCCAAAAGTGGTCTCCAGGGTATCATTGAACCAAGCAATCCACCTACCAACATTCTTCCCAACCCACAGAACGGGGGAAAGACTACTACATACCTTGGATGTGCACAGGCAATTGCGCTACTATCTGGACAGAACCAAGAACAATAGAAAAACTGACCAGCTTCTGGTAGCATATGCAACAGGAATGGAAGGAAAAGCAATTTCAAAACAGACAATCTCAAAATGGATAGGAAATTGCATTAGATTTTGTTACTCTTTTCATGGAAAGACAACTCCAAAAGACATCAGACCTCACTCCACAAGGGCTACAGCCACTACTACAGCTTTCTTACGAGGAGTGGCTACCAAAGACATTTTAGAAGCTGCTACCTAGGGCTCCGTGCATACATTTGCCAAGCATTTTAATCTTTCTTTATACTCCAGATCCGAGCAGGTTTGCAACTGCTGTTTTGCAAGGGATCTTAACTACACCATAATCATCTTAGTGCCTCCTCCCCAGTTTGGCTATGGTAATCTACCCATTTGTTAGGACTGCAGATGCATCCTTGAAGGACATAGTACAGTTTTGTACCTACCATAAATGTAGATGTCCGAGGTATGCATCTGCAGTCAGGATTACCACCCTCCTTCCCTCTGTGGTACTCCTAGGGTATTTGCCCATCTTGTAGCTAGCTGTGGGAATCTATTATAGTGTATTTGTTTGTATATATGTATATACATGTTTATTTTTGTTTGTTCTCTACTGTTTGGAATCATTTACATTTATCCAAATTTAGCCTTCCTAGAGGGCACCTGGCATCTGGGGCAAGAAACACTGAGGAAAATGGCGTCGGCTGATGCCTTTATACCCAATTCACAGCAGCTATGACGTCGGGTGAAGTGCGACATCAGCCGAGGCCAGACCCAGACTTTGGAATCCGGCCGACCGAAGGGCTGCCTGAGGCAGGACAACCTATTTGTTAGGACTGCAGATGCATACCTCTCGGACATCTACATTTATGGTAGGTACAAAACTGTACTTTGCCTGGGGTACACAGTAAACAAAAATAAATCAAAACTAGTGCCCGCACAAGAGATAATATTCCTGGGTGCCAGCTTGAACACAACGGCCCAGATGGCTTATCTCACGCCAGACAAGCAAGGACAACTGACCCAATACTTTCAATTGATGGCAACAAAGACCCAACTCCCTGCAAGAAAAATTCTGCAGGCCTTGGGTTACATGGCATCGTGCATACTACTAATTCCATATGCCAGACTGCATATGAGGAAATTACAATGGTACCTAAAGAGTGTATGGTCTCAACACTGTCAAAGTTTGGAAACAGTTATACCACTAATTCCTTGCCTTCAACAGAAGTTTCGATGGTGGGCTCAAGCTTGTCACCTCAACAAGGGACAGCCTTTTACTCAACCCACAGCCAGGCAAACACTGACAACAGATGTATTGGATTACGCCTGGGGAGCATACTTGGCAGGAAAATGTATTCAGGGCGAGTGGCCCGCAGAACAAATGCATCTTCACATCAATCAAAAAAGATGCTAGCTGTACAAAATGCCCTTATAGCTTTCAAGGACCTGCTGCATCCAGGACAACTATTGCTAAAGACAGACAACACCACAGTTATGTGGTACATAAACAAGCAAGGGGGCACACACTCCTACCCCCTCTGCAGACAAGCCATGACCTTGTGGAACACAGCTGTAGACTACTAAGTTTATCTGCAAGCACAATTCCTGCCAGGAGAGAAAAACACACTGGCAGACGACTTAAGCAAAAACCTCATGGATCCCCATGAATGGGAATTGAATCCACAAATATTCAGAATGATAACACAGAAATGGTGGAGCCCGGACATAGATCTGTTTGCATCCCCAATGAACTGCCAGCTACAGAAATTCTGTACAAGGAGTTACCATCCACAAGCATGGAAAGTGGATGCCCTCTCATTCAGCTGGAAAAACCTACAAGTATACTCTTTCCCACCTCTACCTCTCCTTCCAAAGGTACTCATAAAAGCCAGGCAAGAAGAGCCAAAGATGATCCTGATTGCACCAGACTGGCCACGCCAGCACTGGTACCCAATCTTAAAGAACTTAGCACAAAAACCACCCTGGATTTTGCCTCAAATCCCACATCTGCTGACTCAGCACAACAATCAGATACTTCACAGCCAGCTAAAGACCTTAAACCTAGCTGCATGGAAAATTCCTTAGTCAAGCAAGCAATGCCTCTCTCCAAAGCTGTCATGGATGTCATTCTGGAGGCCAGAAGGCCTAGTACCAGGAAAGCCTATTTGGATAAATGGAAGAGATTCTGTGTCTGGAACCAGGCGCACAGCCTTGACCCTCTTGTCCCAAACATTCCTCAGATACTACAATATTTAACTGAGATGCTGGACAAGAGCCTCTCCTTTTCATCCATCAAGATCCACGCCTCTGCCATTTCTGCTCATTACAACACGGATCCACCAATTTTCTCTAATCCTTTGCTAAAACAGTACCTCAGAGGGGCTAAAAACATAAGACCGCCCGAGCACCTACTCAACTTGGGACCTCAACTTTGTCTTGGAAAAATTAACTTTACCTCATTTTGAGCCAGCTAACAGCTGAATTAAAATACATCTCTTGGAAAACTGCTCTACTACTGGCAATATCATCAGCACGAAGAGTTTCAGAATTACAGGCACTAATGGCAGTGGAACCTTTCCTCATTTTCCACCAGGACAGGGTGTCTTTAAGAACTAACCCTACGTTTATGCCAAAGGTGGTATCAAGTGTGGCTCGAAACCAAACTATTCACCTGCCAACTTTTTATCCTAAACCACAGAATAAAGGGGAGAGACTACTGCATTCTTTGGACATTCACAGGCAGTTACGCTTCTACTTGGACAAAACCAAAGCTTTCAGAAAATCTGAGCAATTATTGGTAGCATATGCTGCGAGAGCACAGGGAAAAGCCATTTCAAAACAGACTATTTCAAAATGGATGGGACATTGTATATGTTTCTGCTAAACACACCATGGGAAACCTGTACCTAGCAGCATTAGATCTCACTCCAGCAGGGCAACAGCCACTTCAACTGCCTACCTCAGAGGAGTACCTACCAAGGATATTTTGGAAGCAGCAACATGGAGTTGTGTGCATACCTTCACCAAGCATTACCATTTGCCTTTATACTCCAAATCCAGAGCTGGCTTCGCCACTGCTGTGCTGCAGGGCCTTATAGCCACCCCTAATGCCTTACAGAACCAGCCACCCTACCTCAGCTTTGGGATTCCACCCAAGTGTAATGACTGCAGCAGTGTAACACGATGAACATAGTACAGATGTCCTTCAAGAATGCAACTGCAGTCCTGACATATGGGTTGTCCTGCCTCAGGCAGCCCTTCGGTCGGCCAGATTCCAAAGTCTGGGTCCGGCATCGGCCGATGTCGCCTCCTCCCCGACGTCAGAGCGGCTGGAGTATAAAGGCATCAGCCGACGCCATCTTCTTCAGTCTTTCTTGCCGCGCGGTGCCAGAAGCAGAAGCAGTTCGCAAGTGCCGGTCGGTCAGCTCCTGTGTTTTCAGTTATCGAAGTCATCTAAAAGCTAAGTACCCCGTTGGGGAACATTTTTTCTTGCCTCAGCCGATGTCAGAACAAATTGAGAAAGTTAATAATTGATGTCCTTCATGGATGCATCTGCAGTCATAACAACTGGGTTGTCCTGTCGTCAGGCAGCCCTTCAGTCGGCGAGTTCCAAAGTCCGGGTCCGGCTTCGGCTGATGTCGCACTTCACCCGACGTCATCTCTGTTGGTCTTCGGGTATGAAGGCATCAGCCGACGCCATTTTCCTCAGTCTTTCTTGCCGCGTGGCGCCCGAAGCAGAAGCTGTTCGCAAGTGCCGGTCAGTCGAATCTATCACTACCACTGAGGCCCCTGCTACTTCTCTTGAATCGGCCTCAGAAATTTTATCCTCTACGGTGGTTGCCACTGACTTATCAGACACCATTCCCTTGGATGTGTCTACCCCAGCGATGGTGCTGCTAGGCCTCCAGCAGCCATCTCCATTAAGGCCTTTGCCAGGGCCAAAGCAGCCAAAACTACTAGAACAGTGCCTGCTAAACCCTTTACAACACGGCCCTCTTCTAGTTCACAAATGCTTACCCTGGCAGAAGATTTAATTTCATTAATTAGGGGATCTCAATCTCACCCAGACAGGGCCTCTCAGCCCCAGAGAAGAGACCTAGGGCAGAGCCCCGAGCCTGTGTCCTCTGATGATTCTGCTGATGAATCAGACATAACAGACCAGCCAGAGGCTCCCTTTCTCCAATTTTGAAGACTCAGATGCTGAAGAATCCATTCCAGCTGCCTCCCACCAGAAGAATTTTCCTTTGGGGAAACCTTACATGCCATGCGAGCAGTTCCAATGGCAGCAGCAGGATTTCTCAGACTCCAGAAAAGACTTAGAACCTTTCTGCACCTTCCACAACACAGGCCCTTAGCTATACCTCCTGTGCTCTCTGTAGTGGATGATGCCTTCAATGATGTCTGCTCTGCACCAGATTCTTTACCTCCAGCCCCTGCCAAACCAGACAGATTTTACAGGGTACCAGACACTCATCACCACCTTTAAAAGGCTCCACTTGCAGGCGCCGAGACTATATCCCAGGGTGCCAGGTCGGTAGCAGCGACCACAGCTAAATACCCTATTCCTTCTGAAAGGGAAGCCAGGTCTTTAGACAGATGGGGCAAAAAGTTTACACTTCAGCTACTCTCTCAGCTAGAGCTTTAAACTGTCAGTTTCACATGGTACAATACCAAGAGTTTATGCTTGAGCAGTTAACAACAAAGCTATCCCCTGATGAATCAATTGATAAGAAATATGTATTAGAAATGGTAAATAACATACAACAGGTTAGTAACCATTCCTTAAAATGTGGCTATGATGCACTGGAGGCTTCATTTAGATCAGCCATGACTGGCACAGTGATAAGAAGGCATGCATGGCCAAAGGAACAAGCTTTACGGATCATGTAAAAGCCAAGTTATTAGATGCTCCTATGGATAAGACCAGCTTGTTTGGTACACCTGCCCAGCAGGTAATGAAGAAAATGGAAGAAAAGGCAAAATCTGTTCAAACAGTTAAAGATTTCTTGCAGGTCCAACCCCAAGGTTTAGCAGGAACTGGCCTGCCAAAAATTGGTCCTTTCCTGACTCACAAGATCCCAAAGGGGCAGGAATAGGCGTTCCAGAGGCAGAAACCAATCCAGAGGAGGTGCCTACAGAGGGCGACAGTGGCAAGGTAACAACAGAGGCACAGACACAACCACTGCCACTACAACAACACAGCCACAGTGACTTAACTCTAAAACCGCCTACCAGGAACAAATAGCAGCTCCATTAGGCGGCAAATTAACCTTATTTTCAAAGAACTGGCACTATATCACAAAGACAAGTGGATTTTACAAACCATAGATCAAGGTTACGGTTCCACTTCCACACTTTACCAGTCAAAGAGGAATGCCAAATCTACCTCCAAATCAAAAAAGAGGCTCTACAACAGATAATGCAGTTAGCAAACATGAGGGCTGTGGAAAGAGTGCCAACAACAGAACAAGGAAAGGATTCTACTCAAGACTATTCCTAGTTCAAGAAAGGAAAAAAGTTGGAGACCTATTCTCGACCTGTCCACCTTAAATACATACATCATTGTCCCAAAATTCAAAATGCTGACCCTACAGCAACTTCTTCCCATGCTGGGCAAGGAGTGTTGGCTGGTAACTCTAGATCTCAAGGAGGCATACCTGCACGTCCCATTCGACCAATCTGCAGAAGATACCTCAGATTTCTTGCAGGATCAGAGCATTATCAATTCTCAGCATTGCCCTTTGGCTTATCTACTGCCCAGAGTATTCACAAAATGCCTGGCATCAGTAATGCCCACTGCAGACTACAGAATTCAAATTTACCCATACCTGGCGACTGCCTGCTACAAGGGACAACAAAAGCAAGTTGACAACAGATTTACAAAGGGTCATTTACTTGCTACAAGCACTGGGATACACAGTCAATTTACAAAAATCAAGGCTGATACCATCCCAGACAAGGACATTCTTGGTGAATTGGACACAGTACAACAAATGGCTTTCCTAACTGCAGAAAAACAAAGAACTCCCTCTTTACTTCTTGGCACTAACAAAACAGAACAAGTTAACAGCAAGAAAAGTACTGCAGGCCTTGGGCTTCATGGCATCATGCATAATCTTGGTCCCACTTGCCAGACTACATATGAGAAAACTACAGTGGTACCTAAAGAATTTATGGTCCCAACACAGGCACAGCCTAGAAACAGAAATTCCACTAATTCCATGCTTAAAACAGGAGTTCCTATGGTGGGCTCAAGCATGCCAGTCAAACCCAGGGCTACCCTTTCGCAGATGTCAAGCAAGCCAGACCATCACAACAGGCGCTTCAGACCTAGGATGGGGGCCCACATGCTGGACAAATGCGTGCAAGGATTGTGGGCCTTGGGATCAACTTCACCTGCACATCAACCTAAAAGAAATGCTGGCAGTAAAACTGGCAATCCAAAACTTCAGACCATTTCTCAAAGAGGCCAGTTGATGATAAGGACAGACAGCACCACAGTCATGTGGTACATCAACAAACAGGAGGCACTCATTCATACCCCTATGCAGAATGACTTTGGAGCTGTGGAACCTGGCACTCAGCTACAACATCCAGATACAGGCAATATTTGTACCGGGAAAGAAAATACTCTAGCAGACATACTAAGCAGAACCACGCCGGATGCCACGAATGGATGCTACATCCGGACATCTTCAAGACCATCTCAAAGAAATGGGGAATGCCTCAGATAGATCTATTTGCTTCCCCTCTCAATCACCAGCTCAAAAGTTCTGCACAAGGACATTCCACCCACTAGCATGGAAAGTGGATTCGCTCTCCTTCAGCTGGAAAGGCCTAACAGCATATGCATTCCCACCTCTTCCCTTGATACACAAGGTATTACTAAAAATCAAGGAAGAGCGTCCAAGGATAATCCTAATAGCTCAAACTGGCCAAGACAACACTGGTACCCACTGCTCAGGAGCATGTCTCAGAACAATATGTGGCCAATACCCTGATGCCTTTGATGTTAACTCAGAACAACTACAGCATCATGCATCCAAACCTAAAAGCGTTGCAACTGACTGCATGGAACATCACATAGCAGCAGCTAATCCAGAACTTTCCCAAAGAGTTAAAGACATTATTCTTGAAGCCGCAGACCTTCAACAAGAAGGAACTATGCAGGAAAATGGAAAAGGTTTGTCATTTGGAGTACTGAAGAGGAAAGATGTGTCAAACATAGATATGCCTAACATTCTGGAGTATCTGGCAGAACTTCTACATTCAGGCCTGTCCTACTCCTCCATCAAGATACATGCATCAGCTATATCAGCAGAATACAGCTTTGATCCACCTGTTTTTTCACACCCATTACTCAGACAGTTCCTCAGAGGAATCAAGAATGTAAAACCTCCAAGGAAACCACCGTTACCAGCTTGGGACTTGAACTTTGTGCTAGAAAAGTTGACACTATCACCCTTTGAGCCAGCAGCAACAGCAGACCTACAGCATCTATCGTGGAAAACCGCCTTCCTACTGACAATAACCTCAGCCAGGAGGGTTTCTGAACTCCAGGCCCTAATGGCAGTACAACCCTTCCTAATCTTCCATCAAGATAGAGTGTCCATGAGGACTAATCCTACATTTATGCCTAAGGTGGTATCCAGAGTGTCTTTAAACCAGGCAATCCACCTACCTACCTTCTTTCCCAACCCACAAAACAGAGGGAAAGAATACTGCATACCTTGGATGTACATAGACAGCTACGCTACTACCTGGACAGAACAAAAGTAGCAGAAAAACTGATCAGCTTTTGTAGCCTATGCAACAGGAAGGGAAGGAAAAGCTATTTCAAACAGACAATCTCCAAATGGATAGGAAATTGCATCACGGTTCTGTTACTCCTTCCATGGAAAACCAATTCCACAGAACATAAGACCTCATTCTACAAGGGCAGCAGCCACTACCACAGCCTTTTTACGAGGTGGCAGCCAAAGACATTATTAGGCGGCTACTTGGACCTCCGTGCATACATTTGCCAAGCATTATAATTTGCCTCTATATTCCAGATCCCGAGCAGGGTTTGCCACTGCTGTACTGCAAGGGATCCTAAACACACCATAATCTAGTTTCTTCCTCCTCCCCCTAGTTGGCTATGGTATTCTACCCAGTTATTTATGACTGCAGATGCATCCATGAAGGACATAGTACAGTTTTGTACCTACCATAAATGTAGATGTCCGAACTGGATAGCATCTGCAGTCAGATCTCCCTCCTTCCCTCTGTGGTACTCCTAGGGTGTTTACCCTCCTAGTAGCTAGCTGGTGGGGGAGTCTTTATAGTGTATTTGTTGTATATATGTACATACATGCTTATTTTTGTGTTTACCACTATCTTTTTGGAAACATTGGCATTTATCCAAAATTTTAGCCTTCAAGGGCTACTGGCATCTGGGGCAAGAAACACTGAGGAAAATGGCGTCGGCTGATGCCTTTATACCGAACCAACAGAGATGACGTCGGGTGAAGTCGCGACATCAGCGAAGCGGACCGGACTTTGGAATCCGTCCGACTGAAGGGCTGCCTGACGACAGGACAACCCAGTTGTTATGACTGCAGATGCTATCCAGTTCGGACATCTACATTTATGGTAGGTACAAAACTGTACTTTTGTCTTGTGGTAATTCCCCTCTTACTTGCTGGTACGTACATATGTCTTCTACCCTCTACTACCTATAGGGAGTATTTGCTGGTATCTGAAAGTTGTTGTTTGCTTTTCTTATGTATACTTTACTAGCAATTTGAATTGCCTACCTATTTGGGGGCACCTGACATCTGGGGCAAGAAAAACTGAAGAAAATGGCGTCGGCTGCATCTTGTATACCCCTGTCGCACTGACGTCAGGGAGGGAGGGCAGCAACAATAGCTGGACCAAGACTTTGGAACTCAGGCAGACTGGGGAACCGCCTGGCGGCAGGATAACCCAAGTGTAATGACTGCAGCAGTGTTTACACTCGAACATCTACATTTATGGTAGGTACAAAACTGTACTTTCTGCTTCTCCCCCTGAGGATTTTTCTTTTGGGGAAACTTTACATACCTTAAGGGAACATTTCCACTGGGAAAGTCAGGTTTCTCTGAATCTGAAAGAGACTTAGGGATTTTCTTCTTCTTCCTCAGCATAGGCCTTTGGCTATACCTCCTGTTCTAGACATTGTTGATGATGTTTTTCTGAATCTAGTATGGCTCCTGATTCCCTGCCTCTGGCTCCTTGTAAGCCCGACAGATACTATACGGTTCCTGACTCCCACAAATTCCTTTTCAAAAATCCTGTTGCAGATCCTGAACCCATTTCTCAGGGTCCCAAGGGCATTAAGGCCTCTACTGCTAAAAATCCTACCCCTTCTGATAGAGATTCCAGGGCGCTGGATAGATGGGGTAGGAAGGTTTACACTTCTGCAGCCTTGGCAATCAGAGCTTTAAACTGTCAATTTTATATGCTTAAATATCAGCAGCGTATTATGGGACTGCTTAAACAGAAAATTATGTTAATTTCTGACTGTGTGGAAAATAAAGATTTACAGGATTTATTGTATTCAGCTGAACAAGTTGGAAAGTATACTTTGCAATGTGGATGTCCTTCAAGGTAGCATCTGCAGTCATAACAAATGGGTTGTCCTGTCGTCAGGCAGCCCTTGATCGCCAGGATTCAAAGTCTGGGTCCGGCTTGGCTGATGTCGCACTTCACCCGGCGTCATCTCTGCTGGTCTTCGGGTATAAAGGCATCAGCGGCGCCATTTCAGTCTTTCTTGCGCGTGGCGAAGCAGAAGCTGTTCGCAAGTGCGGTCGGTCGGTCAGATCCAGGAATTACTACTACCGAATACTACTTGAAGACTTCTAAAAGCTAAGTACCCGTTGGGGACTCTTTCTTGCCTCAGCCGATGTCAGAAAAAGTCAATAACTGTTTAACTTGTGGAAACAAATACCTCATAAAGATTTCCACTCTTACTGTCTGCCTTTAGGCCCAGACCACGGCGCGTAGCAGCCTGTTCGGCCTGTGCTTCCTTCAACCCGACGAGCGGCTTAGGCGTCGGTCGGGAGTTGCTGAACAGTTTTGGCTCGAATTTTGCGTACTTTATGCCGTGGATCCTCCGACTACCCAAGTGTTAAAGCAAAGAAAAGGCCGACACTTTCGCGTCCAGCGGTTTGGCGAAACCACGGTTAAGCAAGCACGGAGTGTCTCGGTTTGGCGAAACCGAGAAAAATGGTCAATCTTCAGCCGAATCCATTACTACTACTGAGGCTCCTGCCTTAGTTGATTCGGCCTCAGAAGTTTTGCCTACTACTGTGGTTCCTAGTGATTTATCAGACACCATCCCTTTGGATGTCTCTACCCCAGCGTGGTGCTGCTAGGCCTCCTGCAGCCATGTCTATTAGGGCCTTTGCCTGGGCTAATGCAGCCAAAACTGTTACATCAGTGCCTGTTTAGCCCCCCTCACACAGGCCCACTTCTTGTTCACAAATGCTTACTCTGGCAGATTTTGTATCCTTAATTAGGGGATCCCAATCTCACCCAGACAGGGCCTCTCAGCCACCAGAAGAGATCTAGAGCAGAGCTCCCGAGCCAGTGTCCTCTGATGATTCTGCGGATGACTCAGACATTACAGACCAGCCA